>NW_027664712.1:0-17500 GCF_963921795.1 Nannobrachium achirus | reverse complement strand
CCATTCTTTCAGAATGTCCCACAGTTTTGGGGCAAAACGAGCTTTGGCTAACAAACCTCATCTCACATGCAGGTACGGGTTCGGGTTAGGGTTAGGGTTAGGGTTAGGGTTAGGGTTAGGGTTAGGGTTAGGGTTAGGGTTAGGGTTAGGGTTAGGGTTAGGGTTAGGGTTAGGGTTAGGGTTAGGGTTAGGGTTAGGGTTCGGGTTAGGGTTAGGGTTAGGGTTAGGGTTCGGGTTAGGGTTAGGGTTAGGGTTAGGGTTAGGGTTAGGGTTAGGGTTAGGGTTAGGGTTAGGGTTAGGGTTAGGGTTAGGGTTAGGGTTAGGGTTAGGGTTAGGGTTAGGGTTAGGGTTAGGGTTAGGGTTAGGGTTAGGGTTCGGGTTAGGGTTCGGGTTAGGGTTCGGGTTCGGGTTCGGGTTAGGGTTAGGGTTAGGGTTAGGGTTAGGGTTAGGGTTAGGGTTAGGGTTAGGGTTAGGGTTAGGGTTAGGGTTAGGGTTAGGGTTAGGGTTAGGGTTAGGGTTAGGGTTAGGGTTAGGGTTAGGGTTAGGGTTAGGGTTAGGGTTAGGGTTAGGTAATAGAGGTTCGTATGACAATGAGGAAGTTCCTCTTTTGTGAACCGTAAGGCCTTAAAAGAGGTACCATATGTCAAATGAAAGGTCTTGAGGAGCTATGAATATAGGACTTGGTTTTGAGTGGCTCCGCCCCTTCCTGTGGACGCCACGCCCCTTTTTGTGGGTTCCTTAAATCCCCTTTGAAACCCATGTTAAAAAAAAAGTGCTCCAAACGTTCTGAAACTTTGCCTACCCCCACTAAGTCACCCATTGCGAACAAATACTCTGCTCTCCGTTTTTCGAAAAAACGCTCGCTAGGGGGCGCAATAGCGAAAAAAAACCTTATTTCCGGCTTACTGGCCAGAAGGTGGCGCACAATGTCAAATCTGATGTGACCTACCCCCACTAAGTCGACCCTTCCGCATCTTCTGGTACCAAGTTTTTCCGGATCCGCCCACCGGAAGTGGTATTTCCTCATATGAGGAGATGAGGAAGTCGGCCAAATCTCCTAAGTCCAGACCTTGGGGACCCAAAAAAATGTTATTACATAGCATTACCATTCGACTCCAAATCATCTGAAACGTGCTCCTAACTGGTTTTTGGGAGTCACTTTTTGGAAAAGTCAAGGTCTGGACTTGGGTTTTTTTTTTTTTTTAGGTTTATTTTATTATTATTTTTTTTTTTTAGGTTTGGTTTCTTTTTCTTTTTTTTTTTTCTTTTTCTTTTAATTCTTTTTTTTTTTTTTTTTTTTTTTTAAATTTTTTTCTTTCAATTTTTTTTTTTTTTAAGCCAACTCCCCCTAAATCAGGTGCACTGAGTCTGAATAAACAGGTTTTATTTCAATAGAGTAAAAGGAAGTGCCTCAAATAGCCACTTCCTGGTGTGTTTCAGGCAGTTCCCGGAAGTAACGCTGGAATTTTACCACTCCCCTAGACTAATTCTAGGACGCAGAGTTGAATGGTACCAGTTTTATGTCTGTACAACAACCGGAAGTGCCTCAAATAACCACTTCCTGGTGTGTTTTAGGCAGTTCCAGGTCAGTAGGTGTTCCGATATATTTTTTTCTCAAAACTACACATAATTTTAAGCCTCAGGTCGACACTTTGTAAACCAAAAAACAGGAAGTGTTTTTTTTAAGACAGGAAGTTGGCATTCCTGGAAGTAACCCTGAAATTTTACCACTTCCCTAGACTAATTTTGGGACGTGGAGTCGAATGGTACCAGTCTAATGTATGTACAACAACCGGAAGTGCCTCAAATAGCCACTTCCTGGTTTGTTTTAGGCAGTTCCCGGAAGTACCCCTGAAATTTTACCACTCCCCTAGACTAATTTTGGTATGCTGAGTCGAATGGTACCAGTTTAATGTATGTACAACAACCGGAAGTGCCTCATATAGCCACTTCCTGGTGTGTTTCAGGCAGTTCCAGGTCAGTAGGTGTTCCGATATATTTTTTATCCAAAAGTACACGTAATTTTAGCCCTAAGATCGAAATTAGTAAGGGTAATATCCTATTGTGATTTTATAGTAATTAAAAGCATGCTAACCCTAGCGTCGCGCAGCGAATGTCGAAACGAAACGAAACACATATCAAAACGTGCGTCTCAGTGTGCTCTAAAACATACTAAAAGAATAGCCCATGAGATCCATTGGTTCGTGAATAAAAGCCAACCCTAGTTAGCCTAGGGTTAGCCTTTTAGCCTTAATAACTCAGAGACGATAAGATGTCAGAACTCGGTTCTGAGATATGTTGTAGTGCTCTCCGAGACGAACATTTTGATACCTCAACCGTCCCTCAACGACCTTCTCTTCCCTCGGATTTCCAATTTCACAAGGCTCATAGAGTGTATACCCCTTAGAGCCTGTTGGCCAGCAAATCAAAGTTACCAATCAACTCACAGGAGTGTTTGTGTGCGAGGAGAGTTATATAGGCTTGTTCGTCTCTTCGATACGAACACGCTGATGTGTCTATCATTTCTGTACGAGGTTCCTGTGCGGAGTAAAACGTACCCCTAGTTGGAATTAGGGTTAGCCCCCTAAGGGTCGCTCAGAAATGATACACACCTCAAAGCGTCCGTCTCGGTGAGCAGATCAAGAATCTGTTGACCTTTTGTCTTTACGACCCCTAGAACCCGAGCTAGCCCTTCTAGAAGTGTTAGAAACGGACCGAAATATTTTCAAACAACGGGACCAGCACCAACAGACTTGGCGTCAAAAAGTAAGTCGGAATAAGTGTTTTTTGTAAAAAAAA
The DNA here is from genome assembly GCF_963921795.1 of Nannobrachium achirus. Classification (NCBI taxonomy): domain Eukaryota; kingdom Metazoa; phylum Chordata; class Actinopteri; order Myctophiformes; family Myctophidae; genus Nannobrachium; species Nannobrachium achirus. The sequence continues at coordinate 14,701 of NW_027664712.1, read as the reverse complement.
ATGTTTAATTATGTTCGTGGTGCGCGTATTTCGTGTCTTTTTCGCAAAGGGGAGGGGTTAAATTTGTCGGAGAGACCCGAAACCAATTCCATTGGATCGAGCATCCTTCAAATATGAAATGTACACCCTGCTCAAAACAGAATGTTTTTATCTTATTTTTTTATTGATTTTAACGTCCAAACTCCCAGGGCGAGTGGTTGCGCGCAGTTTTAAAGAGTTTAAAGTGTCAGGGAGACACGAAACCAATTCCATCGGATCGGGAATCATTAAACGAAGAAATTGATGTCCTGCTTGAAACAAACGGATTTTTTTTGAATATCTTATTGATTTTAAGGACAGAAGGCCGCTTTTGAAGCCTTAATTGACCTTTTGCTTGACCTTTCGAGTTAGGAGTGTCTTTGAGACACGAGACCAGGTTCGTTGGATTCAGCGTGAAAAGGCGAGTCAGAAAAGTATAATTTGCACCGAATTTTGATATTTTAGTTTACAGCCCTAGTGCAGCCCTTGTGAAATCTTCTAAGTCCAGACCTTAGGGACCCAAAAAAGTGTCACTAGAAATCATTACCATTCGACTCCAAATCATCTGAAACATGCTCCTAACTAGTTTTTGGGAGTCACTTTTTGGAAAAGTCAGTCAATCGTAAAAAAAAAATGTATAGCGCCACCGTGTGGACACAGCGCTGGCTCTTTGGGAAAACTAAAGTATGTCCTGGACAGCAAAGAGCCTATAGTTATCTCCAAACCTTGAATGGATGCTGTTTGACTTTCCGGTGCAGATCTATATGCAGTTGAAGTTGAAAAAAGCAGTTTTTTGCGTTTTTAACAGCCTTTTCAGCACTTTTTCAGGTTTCTCCTCACTCTTCGGAACATAAGTCCGGACAGGAAAGGTTTCCAGCCCCTAGACAGGGTTGGGTTAGGGTTAGGGTTAGGGTTAGGGTTAGGGTTAGGGTTAGGGTTAGGGTTAGGGTTAGGGTTAGGGTTTGGGGGTTAGGGTTAGGGTTAGGGTTAGGGTTCGGGTTAGGGTTAGGGTTAGGGTTAGGGTTAGGGTTAGGGTTAGGGTTAGGGTTAGGGTTAGGGTTAGGGTTAGGGTTAGGGTTAGGGTTAGGGTTAGGGTTAGGGTTAGGGTTAGGGTTAGGGTTAGGGTTAGGGTTAGGGTTAGGGTTAGGAATAGGGGTTTATCCGAAAACCGCCCACCGTGGGCGATAAGGAACCGTATGGCCGACAATGACGTACCATATATCAAATGAAAGGTCTTGAAGAGCTATGAATATAAAACATGGTTTACAATGTCTCCGCCCCTTCCTGTGGACGCCACGCCCCTTTTTGTGGGTTCCTTAAATCCCCTTTGAAACCCATGTTAAAAAAAAAGTGCTCCAAACGTTCTGAAACTTTGCCTACCCCCACTAAGTCACCCATTGCGAACAAATACTCTGCTCTCTGTTTTTCGAAAAAACGCTCGCTAGGGGGCGCAATAGCGAAAAAAAACCTTATTTCCGGCTTACTGGCCAGAAGGTGGCGCACAATGTCAAATCTGATGTGACCTACCCCCACTAAGTCGACCCTTCCGCATCTTCTGGTACCAAGTTTTTCCGGATCCGCCCACCGGAAGTGGTGTTTCCTCATATGAGGAGATGAGGAAGTCGGCCAAATCTCCTAAGTCCAGACCTTGGGGACCCAAAAAAATGTTATTACATAGCATTACCATTCGACTCCAAATCATCTGAAACGTGCTCCTAACTGGTTTTTGGGAGTCACTTTTTGGAAAAGTCAAGGTCTGGACTTGGGTTTTTTTTTTTTTTTAGGTTTATTTTATTATTATTTTTTTTTTTTAGGTTTGGTTTCTTTTTCTTTCTCTTTCTTTTTTTTCTTTTTTTTTTTAATTTTTTTTTTTTTTTTTTTTTTTTTTTAATTTTTTTCTTTCAATTTTTTTTTTTTTTAAGCCAACTCCCCCTAAATCAGGTGCACTGAGTCTGAATAAACAGGTTTTATTTCAATAGAGTAAAAGGAAGTGCCTCAAATAGCCACTTCCTGGTGTGTTTCAGGCAGTTCCCGGAAGTAACGCTGGAATTTTACCACTCCCCTAGACTAATTCTAGGACGCAGAGTCGAAGGGTACCAGTTTTATGTCTGTACAACAACCGGAAGTGCCTCAAATAACCACTTCCTGGTGTGTTTTAGGCAGTTTCAGGTCAGTAGGTGTTCCGATATATTTTTTTCTCAAAACTACACATAATTTTAAGCCTCAGGTTGACACTTTGTAAACCAAAAAACAGGAAGTGTTTTTTTTAAGACAGGAAGTTGGCATTCCTGGAAGTAACCCTGAAATTTTACCACTTCCCTAGACTAATTTTGGGACGTGGAGTCGAATGGTACCAGTCTAATGTATGTACAACAACCGGAAGTGCCTCAAATAGCCACTTCCTGGTTTGTTTTAGGCAGTTCCCGGAAGTAGCCCTGAAATTTTACCACTCCCCTAGACTAATTTTGGTATGCTGAGTCAAATGGTACCAGTTTAATGTATGTACAACAACCGGAAGTGCCTCATATAGCCACTTCCTGGTGTGTTTCAGGCAGTTCCAGGTCAGTAGGTGTTCCGATATATTTTTTATCCAAAAGTACACGTAATTTTAGCCCTAAGATTGAAATTAGTAAGGGTAATATCCTATTGTGATTTTATAGTAATTAAAAGCATGCTAACCCTAGCGTCGCGCAGCGAATGTCGAAACGAAAGGAAACACATATCAAAACGTGCGTCTCAGTGTGCTCTAAAACATACTAAAAGAATAGCCCATGAGATCCATTGGTTCGTGAATAAAAGCCAACCCTAGTTAGCCTAGGGTTAGCCTTTTAGCCTTAATAACTCAGAGACGATAAGATATCAGAACTCGGTTCTGAGATATGTTGTAGTGCTCTCCGAGACGAACATTTTGATACCTCATATGTCCCTCAACGACCTTCTCTTCCCTCGGATTTCAGATTTCACAAGGCTCATAGAGTGTATACCCCTTAGAGCCTGTTGGCCAGCAAATCAAAGTTACCAATCAACTCACAGGAGTGTTTGTGTGCGAGGAGAGTTATATAGGCTTGTTCGTCTCTTCGATACGAACACGCTGATGCGTCTATCATTTCTGTACGAGGTTCCTGTGCGGAGTAAAACGTACCCCTAGTTGGAATTAGGGTTAGCCCCCTAGGGGTCGCTCAGAAATGATACACACCTCAACGCGTCCGTCTCGGTGAGCAGATCAAGAATCTGTTGACCTTTTGTCTTTACGACCCCTAGAACCCGAGCTAGCCCTTCTAGAAGTGTTAGAAATGGACCGAAATATTTTCAAACAACGGGACCAGCACCAACGGACTTGACGTCAAAAAGTAAGTCGGAATAAGTGTTTTTTGTAAAAAAAAATGTTAAATTATGTTCGTGGTGCGCGTATTTCGTGTCTTTTTCGCAAAGGGGAGGGGTTAAATTTGTCGGAGAGACCCGAAACCAATTCCATTGGATCGGGCATTCTTCAAATATGAAATGTACACCCTGCTCAAAACAGAATGTTTTTATCTTATTTTTTTATTGATTTTAAGGTCCAAACTCCCAGGGCGAGTGGTTTGGCGCAGTTTTAAAGAGTTTAAAGTGTCAGGGAGACACGAAACCAATTCCATCGGATCGGGCTTCCTTAAACGAAGAAATTGATGTCCTGCTTGAAACAAACGGATTTTTTTTGAATATCTTATTGATTTTAAGGACAGAAGGCCGCTTTTGAAGCCTTAATTGACCTTTTGCTTGACCTTTCGAGTTAGGAGTGTCTTTGAGACACGAGACCAGGTTCGTTGGATTCAGCGTGAAAAGGCGAGTCAGAAAAGTATAATTTGCACCGAATTTTGATATTTTAGTTTACAGCCCTAGTGCAGCCCTTGTGAAATCTTCTAAGTCCAGACCTTAGGGACCCAAAAAAGTGTCACTACAAATCATTACCATTCGACTCCAAATCATCTGAAACATGCTCCTAACTGGTTTTTGGGAGTCACTTTTTGGAAAAGTCAGTCAATTAGGCCTGGAAATCGTAAAAAAAAAATGTATAGCGCCGGGTTAGGGTTCGGGTTAGGGTTAGGGTTAGGGTTAGGGTTAGGGTTAGGGTTAGGGTTAGGGTTCGGGTTAGGGTTAGGGTTAGGGTTAGGGTTCGGGTTCGGGTTAGGGTTAGGGTTAGGGTTCGGGTTAGGGTTAGGGTTAGGGTTCGGGTTAGGGTTCGGGTTCGGGTTCGGGTTAGGGTTAGGGTTAGGGTTAGGGTTAGGGTTAGGGTTAGGGTTAGGGTTCGGGTTAGGGTTAGGGTTAGGGTTAGGGTTCGGGTTAGGGTTCGGGTTAGGGTTCGGGTTCGGGTTAGGGTTAGGGTTAGGGTTAGGGTTAGGGTTAGGGTTAGGGTTAGGGTTAGGGTTAGGGTTAGGGTTAGGGTTAGGGTTAGGGTTAGGGTTCGGGTTAGGGTTAGGGTTAGGGTTAGGGTTAGGGTTAGGGTTAGGGTTAGGGTTAGGGTTAGGGTTAGGGTTAGGGTTAGGGTTAGGGTTAGGGTTAGGGTTAGGGTTAGGGTTAGGGTTCGGGTTAGGGTTAGGGTTAGGGTTAGGGTTAGGGTTAGGGTTAGGGTTAGGGTTAGGGTTAGGGTTAGGGTTAGGGTTAGGGTTAGGGTTAGGGTTAGGGTTAGGGTTAGGGTTAGGGTTAGGGTTAGGGTTAGGGTTAGGGTTAGGGTTAGGGTTAGGGTTAGGGTTAGGGTTAGGGTTAGGGTTAGGGTTAGGGTTAGGGTTAGGGTTAGGGTTAGGGTTAGGGTTAGGGTTAGGGTTAGGGTTCGGGGTTCGGGTTAGGGTTAGGGTTAGGGTTAGGGTTAGGGTTAGGGTTAGGGTTAGGGTTAGGGTTAGGGTTAGGGTTAGGGTTAGGGTTAGGGTTAGGGTTAGGGTTAGGGTTAGGGTTAGGGTTAGGGTTCGGGTTAGGGTTAGGGTTAGGGTTAGGGTTAGGGTTAGGGTTAGGGTTAGGGTTAGGGTTAGGGTTAGGGTTAGGGTTAGGGTTAGGGTTAGGGTTAGGGTTAGGGTTAGGGTTAGGGTTAGGGTTAGGAATAGGGGTTTATCCGAAAACCGCCCACCGTGGGCGATAAGGAACCGTATGGCCGACAATGACGTACCATATATCAAATGAAAGGTCTTGAAGAGCTATGAATATAAAACATGGTTTACAATGTCTCCGCCCCTTCCTGTGGACGCCACGCCCCCCGGAGTTTGACTCTAACTCCCATGGAAAGCAACAAAAAAAAAGTGCTCCAAACCTTCTGAAACTTTGCCTACCCCCCCTAAGTCGACCATTGCGAAGCTCCATAGTGACCTCCGTTTTTCGAAAAAACGCTCGCTAGGGGGCGTAACAGCGAAAAAAAACTTTGTTTCCAGCAAAGTGGAATTAAGATGGCGTCTGAGGTCAAATTCGATGTGACCTACCCCCACTAAGTCGACCATTCCGCATCTTTTGGTACCGGATTTTTCGGGATCCGCCCACCGGAAGTGGTACTTCTGGACAGGAAGTAGGCGTTCCCGGAAGTAAATCCAAAATTTTACCACTCAATTAGACTAATTTTGGGACGCTGAGTCGAATGGTACCAGTCTCATGTCTCTACGACACACTTTCTTGGGTCCCTAAGGTCTGGACTTGGAGTTTTAGGTTTAGGTTTGGTTTCTTTTTTTTTTTTTTTTTTTTTTTTAGGTTTGTTTCTTTTTTTCTTTTTTTTTTTAATTTTTTTTTTAATTTTTTTTTTCTTTTTTTTTTTTTTTTTTTTTCTTTTTTTCTTTTTTTTTTCTTTTTTTAAGCAACTCTCCCTAAATCAGGTGCGTGGAGTCTGAAAAAAAAACAGTTTCATGTCTCTAATACAACCGGAAGTGCCTCAAATAGCCACTTCCTGGTGTGTTTTGGGCAGTTTTGGGTTCCTAGGTGTTCCGATATATTTTTTATCCAAAAGTACACGTAATTTTAGCCCTAAGGTTGAAATTAATAAGGCTAATATCCTATTGTGATTTTATAGTAATTAAAAGAATGCTAACCCTAGTGTCGCACAGGGAATGTCGCTCAGAAACGAAACACATATCAAAGCGTGCGTCTCAGTGCGCTCTAAAACATACTAAAAGATGAGCCCATGAGATGCATTGGTTCGTGAATAAAAGCTAACCCTAGTTAGCCTAGCATTAGCCTTTAAGCCTTAATAACTCAGAGACGAAAAGATATCAGAACTTGGTTCTGAGATATGTTGTAGAGCTCTCCGAGACGCACATTTTGATATCTCATATGTCCCTCTACGGCTTTTTCATCCCTGGGATTTCCAATTTTACAAGGCTCATAGACTGTATACCCCTTAGACCCTGTTGACCAGCAAACCAGAGTTTCCAATCAACTCGTAGGAGTGGTTTTGTGCGGGGAAAGTTATATACACGCGTAGATCTCTTCGAGACGAACACGCTGATGGGTGAATCATCTCTCTACGACGTTTCTGCGCGGAGTAAAACGCAACCATATTTGCAATTAGGGTTAGCCCCCTAGAGGTCGCTCAGAAATAAAACACATATCAGTGCGTCCGTCTTGGTGAGCAGATCAAGAATCTTTTTCCCGTTTGTCTCTACGCCCCCTAGAACCCGAGCTAGCCCTCCTAGAAGTGTTAGAAACGGACCCAAATATTTTCAAACAACGGGACCAGCACCAACGGACTTGGCGTCAAAAAGTAAGTCGGAATAAGTGTCTTTTGTAAAAAAAAATGTTAAATTATGTTCGCGGCGCGCGTATTTCGTGTCTCTTTGGCAAATTGAAAGGCAAAAAATTGTCGGAGAGACCCGAAACCAATTCCATTGGATCGGGCATCCTTCAAATATGAAAAGTGTACCTGCTCAAAGCAAAAAGTGTTTTTTTTATTTTTTTATTGATTTTAAGGTCTAAACTCCCAGTGCGAGTGGTCTGGCGCAGTTTAAAAGAGTTTGAAGTGTCGTAGAGACACTAAACCAATTTCATCGGATCAAGAATCCTTCACCGATGAAAACGATACCCTGCGCAAAACAAACGGATTTTTTTTGAATATTTTATTGATTTTAAGGCCAGAAGGCCCGATTTGAAGCCTTAATTGACCTTTTGCTTGACCATTACAGATAGGAGTGTCGTAGAGACACGAGACCGGGTGCGTTGGATTCAGCGTCAAAAGGCGAGTCAGAAAAAGTAAAATTTGCACCCAGTTTTGATACTAACCGTAACCCTAGTTTACAGCCCTACCAGCCCTTGTGAATTCTTCTAAGTCCAGACGTTAGGGACCCAAAAAAGTGTGACTACAACTCATTACCATTTGGACTCTTTAGTCGTGCGTCTTTGAGTCACATCACAGACTGTTAAGTCGTTGATGTGACTCAAAGACGCACTTAAGCCTGCACGCCACGTCACGGCAGAGTCCATGTGCAGGTTTTTTTTTTTTTTTTTTTTTTTTTTAGGTTTATTTTTATTTTTTTTTCTAACACAATTATCACACAAAATAAAAAAAAAAGGCCAGCCTCTGGCGACTAGGGGATGGGATGGGAGGGGTGAACTTAAAATAGTGGTAGGGGGGGGGGGGGGGGGGGAAACCTACCACAATGTCTTTTATAGTGTTTTTTTTTTCTGTTTTTTTGTTTTTTTTTTCATGTATTTACACAGACAAACACACACAAAACACTGACATCACAGAAATATATGAAAAAAAGAAAAGGCCAGCCTCTGGCGACTAGGGGATGGGATGGGAGGGGTGAACTTAAAATAGTGGTAGGGGGGGGGGGGATTGAAAAACCTACCACAATTTGTGGTATAGTGTTTAGTTTTTTGGTTGCTTTTTTTTTTTTCTTTTTTTTAGTTTTTTTTAGTTTTTTTTGTTGTTTTTTTTTTTATTTGTTTTTAAACACAAAGACAAATACACAAAAGACAGACATGACACACAAAAGAGGGAAAAAAATAAATTGGCCATCCTCTGGCGACTCTAGGGTTAGGGTTAGGGTTAGGGTTAGGGTTAGGGTTAGGGTTAGGGTTAGGGTTAGGGTTAGGGTTAGGGTTAGGGTTAGGGTTAGGGTTAGGGTTAGGGTTAGGGTTAGGGTTAGGGTTAGGGTTAGGGTTAGGGTTAGGGTTAGGGTTAGGGTTAGGGTTAGGGTTCGGGTTAGGGTTAGGGTTAGGGTTAGGGTTAGGGTTAGGGTTAGGGTTAGGGTTAGGGTTAGGGTTAGGGTTAGGGTTAGGGTTAGGGTTAGGGTTAGGGTTAGGGTTAGGGTTAGGGTTAGGGTTAGGGTTAGGTAATAGAGGTTCGTATGACAATGAGGAAGTTCCTCTTTTGTGAACCGTAAGGCCTTAAAAGAGGTACCATATGTCAAATGAAAGGTCTTGAGGAGCTATGAATATAGGACTTGGTTTTGAGTGGCTCCGCCCCTTCCTGTGGACGCCACGCCCCTTTTTGTGGGTTCCTTAAATCCCCTTTGAAACCCATGTTAAAAAAAAAGTGCTCCAAACGTTCTGAAACTTTGCCTACCCCCACTAAGTCACCCATTGCGAACAAATACTCTGCTCTCCGTTTTTCGAATAAACGCTCGCTAGGGGGCGCAATAGTGAAAAAAAACCTTATTTCCGGCTTACTGGCCAGAAGGTGGCGCACAATGTCAAATCTGATGTGACCTACCCCCACTAAGTCGACCCTTCCGCATCTTCTGGTACCAAGTTTTTCCGGATCCGCCCACCGGAAGTGGTATTTCCTCATATGAGGAGATGAGGAAGTCGGCCAAATCTCCTAAGTCCAGACCTTGGGGACCCAAAAAAATGTTATTACATAGCATTACCATTCGACTCCAAATCATCTGAAACGTGCTCCTAACTGGTTTTTGGGAGTCACTTTTTGGAAAAGTCAAGGTCTGGACTTGGGTTTTTTTTTTTTTTAGGTTTATTTTATTATTATTTTTTTTTTTTAGGTTTGGTTTCTTTTTCTTTTTTTTTTTAATTTTTTTTTTTAATTTTTTTTTTTTTTTTTTTTTTTTTTTTAAATTTTTTTCTTTCAATTCTTTTTTTTTTTTAAGCCAACTCCCCCTAAATCAGGTGCACTGAGTCTGAATAAACAGGTTTTATTTCAATAGAGTAAAAGGAAGTGCCTCAAATAGCCACTTCCTGGTGTGTTTCAGGCAGTTCCCGGAAGTAACGCTGGAATTTTACCACTCCCCTAGACTAATTCTAGGACGCAGAGTTGAATGGTACCAGTTTTATGTCTGTACAACAACCGGAAGTGCCTCAAATAACCACTTCCTGGTGTGTTTTAGGCAGTTCCAGGTCAGTAGGTGTTCCGATATATTTTTTTCTCAAAACTACACATAATTTTAAGCCTCAGGTCGACACTTTGTAAACCAAAAAACAGGAAGTGTTTTTTTTAAGACAGGAAGTTGGCATTCCTGGAAGTAACCCTGAAATTTTACCACTTCCCTAGACTAATTTTGGGACGTGGAGTCGAATGGTACCAGTCTAATGTATGTACAACAACCGGAAGTGCCTCAAATAGCCACTTCCTGGTTTGTTTTAGGCAGTTCCCGGAAGTACCCCTGAAATTTTACCACTCCCCTAGACTAATTTTGGTATGCTGAGTCGAATGGTACCAGTTTAATGTATGTACAACAACCGGAAGTGCCTCATATAGCCACTTCCTGGTGTGTTTCAGGCAGTTCCAGGTCAGTAGGTGTTCCGATATATTTTTTATCCAAAAGTACACGTAATTTTAGCCCTAAGATCGAAATTAGTAAGGGTAATATCCTATTGTGATTTTATAGTAATTAAAAGCATGCTAACCCTAGCGTCGCGCAGCGAATGTCGAAACGAAACGAAACACATATCAAAACGTGCGTCTCAGTGTGCTCTAAAACATACTAAAAGAATAGCCCATGAGATCCATTGGTTCGTGAATAAAAGCCAACCCTAGTTAGCCTAGGGTTAGCCTTTTAGCCTTAATAACTCAGAGACGATAAGATATCAGAACTCGGTTCTGAGATATGTTGTAGTGCTCTCCGAGACGAACATTTTGATACCTCATATGTCCCTCAACGACCTTCTCTTCCCTCGGATTTCAGATTTCACAAGGCTCATAGAGTGTATACCCCTTAGAGCCTGTTGGCCAGCAAATCAAAGTTACCAATCAACTCACAGGAGTGTTTGTGTGCGAGGAGAGTTATATAGGCTTGTTCGTCTCTTCGATACGAACACGCTGATGCGTCTATCATTTCTGTACGAGGTTCCTGTGCGGAGTAAAACGTACCCCTAGTTGGAATTAGGGTTAGCCCCCTAGGGGTCGCTCAGAAATGATACACACCTCAACGCGTCCGTCTCGGTGAGCAGATCAAGAATCTGTTGACCTTTTGTCTTTACGACCCCTAGAACCCGAGCTAGCCCTTCTAGAAGTGTTAGAAATGGACCGAAATATTTTCAAACAACGGGACCAGCACCAACGGACTTGACGTCAAAAAGTAAGTCGGAATAAGTGTTTTTTGTAAAAAAAAATGTTAAATTATGTTCGTGGTGCGCGTATTTCGTGTCTTTTTCGCAAAGGGGAGGGGTTAAATTTGTCGGAGAGACCCGAAACCAATTCCATTGGATCGGGCATTCTTCAAATATGAAATGTACACCCTGCTCAAAACAGAATGTTTTTATCTTATTTTTTTATTGATTTTAAGGTCCAAACTCCCAGAGCGAGTGGTTTGGCGCAGTTTTAAAGAGTTTAAAGTGTCAGGGAGACACGAAACCAATTCCATCGGATCGGGCTTCCTTAAACGAAGAAATTGATGTCCTGCTTGAAACAAACGGATTTTTTTTGAATATCTTATTGATTTTAAGGACAGAAGGCCGCTTTTGAAGCCTTAATTGACCTTTTGCTTGACCTTTCGAGTTAGGAGTGTCTTTGAGACACGAGACCAGGTTCGTTGGATTCAGCGTGAAAAGGCGAGTCAGAAAAGTATAATTTGCACCGAATTTTGATATTTTAGTTTACAGCCCTAGTGCAGCCCTTGTGAAATCTTCTAAGTCCAGACCTTAGGGACCCAAAAAAGTGTCACTACAAATCATTACCATTCGACTCCAAATCATCTGAAACATGCTCCTAACTGGTTTTTGGGAGTCACTTTTTGGAAAAGTCAGTCAATTAGGCCTGGAAATCGTAAAAAAAAAATGTATAGCGCCACCGTGTGGACACAGCGCTGGCTCTTTGGGAAAACTAAAGTATGTCCTGGACAGCAAAGAGCCTATAGTTATCTCCAAACCTTGAATGGATGCTGTTTGACTTTCCGATGCAGATTTAAAGGCAGTTGAAGTTGAAAAAGGCAGTTTTTTGCGTTTTTAGGGTTAGGGTTAGGGTTAGGGTTAGGGTTCGGGTTAGGGTTAGGGTTAGGGTTAGGGTTAGGGTTTGGGTTAGGGTTAGGGTTCGGGTTAGGGTTAGGGTTAGGGTTCGGGTTAGGGTTAGGGTTAGGGTTAGGGTTAGGAATAGGGGTTTATCCGAAAACCGCCCACCGTGGGCGATAAGGAACCGTATGGCCGACAATGACGTACCATATATCAAATGAAAGGTCTTGAAGAGCTATGAATATAAAACATGGTTTACAATGTCTCCGCCCCTTCCTGTGGACGCCACGCCCCCCGGAGTTTGACTCTAACTCCCATGGAAAGCAACAAAAAAAAAGTGCTCCAAACCTTCTGAAACTTTGCCTACCCCCCCTAAGTCGACCATTGCGAAGCTCCATAGTGACCTCCGTTTTTCGAAAAAACGCTCGCTAGGGGGCGTAACAGCGAAAAAAAACTTTGTTTCCAGCAAAGTGGAATTAAGATGGCGTCTGAGGTCAAATTCGATGTGACCTACCCCCACTAAGTCGACCATTCCGCATCTTTTGGTACCGGATTTTTCGGGATCCGCCCACCGGAAGTGGTACTTCTGGACAGGAAGTAGGCGTTCCCGGAAGTAAATCCAAAATTTTACCACTCAATTAGACTAATTTTGGGACGCTGAGTCGAATGGTACCAGTCTCATGTCTCTACGACACACTTTCTTGGGTCCCTAAGGTCTGGACTTGGAGTTTTAGGTTTAGGTTTGGTTTCTTTTTTTTTTTTTTTTTTTTTTTTAGGTTTGTTTCTTTTTTTCTTTTTTTTTTTAATTTTTTTTTTAATTTTTTTTTTCTTTTTTTTTTTTTTTTTTTTTCTTTTTTTCTTTTTTTTTTCTTTTTTTAAGCAACTCTCCCTAAATCAGGTGCGTGGAGTCTGAAAAAAAAACAGTTTCATGTCTCTAATACAACCGGAAGTGCCTCAAATAGCCACTTCCTGGTGTGTTTTGGGCAGTTTTGGGTTCCTAGGTGTTCCGATATATTTTTTATCCAAAAGTACACGTAATTTTAGCCCTAAGGTTGAAATTAATAAGGCTAATATCCTATTGTGATTTTATAGTAATTAAAAGAATGCTAACCCTAGTGTCGCACAGGGAATGTCGCTCAGAAACGAAACACATATCAAAGCGTGCGTCTCAGTGCGCTCTAAAACATACTAAAAGATGAGCCCATGAGATGCATTGGTTCGTGAATAAAAGCTAACCCTAGTTAGCCTAGCATTAGCCTTTAAGCCTTAATAACTCAGAGACGAAAAGATATCAGAACTTGGTTCTGAGATATGTTGTAGAGCTCTCCGAGACGCACATTTTGATATCTCATATGTCCCTCTACGGCTTTTTCATCCCTGGGATTTCCAATTTTACAAGGCTCATAGACTGTATACCCCTTAGACCCTGTTGACCAGCAAACCAGAGTTTCCAATCAACTCGTAGGAGTGGTTTTGTGCGGGGAAAGTTATATACACGCGTAGATCTCTTCGAGACGAACACGCTGATGGGTGAATCATCTCTCTACGACGTTTCTGCGCGGAGTAAAACGCAACCATATTTGCAATTAGGGTTAGCCCCCTAGAGGTCGCTCAGAAATAAAACACATATCAGTGCGTCCGTCTTGGTGAGCAGATCAAGAATCTTTTTCCCGTTTGTCTCTACGCCCCCTAGAACCCGAGCTAGCCCTCCTAGAAGTGTTAGAAACGGACCCAAATATTTTCAAACAACGGGACCAGCACCAACGGACTTGGCGTCAAAAAGTAAGTCGGAATAAGTGTCTTTTGTAAAAAAAAATGTTAAATTATGTTCGCGGCGCGCGTATTTCGTGTCTCTTTGGCAAATTGAAAGGCAAAAAATTGTCGGAGAGACCCGAAACCAATTCCATTGGATCGGGCATCCTTCAAATATGAAAAGTGTACCTGCTCAAAGCAAAAAGTGTTTTTTTTATTTTTTTATTGATTTTAAGGTCTAAACTCCCAGTGCGAGTGGTCTGGCGCAGTTTAAAAGAGTTTGAAGTGTCGTAGAGACACTAAACCAATTTCATCGGATCAAGAATCCTTCACCGATGAAAACGATACCCTGCGCAAAACAAACGGATTTTTTTTGAATATTTTATTGATTTTAAGGCCAGAAGGCCCGATTTGAAGCCTTAATTGACCTTTTGCTTGACCATTACAGATAGGAGTGTCGTAGAGACACGAGACCGGGTGCGTTGGATTCAGCGTCAAAAGGCGAGTCAGAAAAAGTAAAATTTGCACCCAGTTTTGATACTAACCGTAACCCTAGTTTACAGCCCTACCAGCCCTTGTGAATTCTTCTAAGTCCAGACGTTAGGGACCCAAAAAAGTGTGACTACAACTCATTACCATTTGGACTCTTTAGTCGTGCGTCTTTGAGTCACATCACAGACTGTTAAGTCGTTGATGTGACTCAAAGACGCACTTAAGCCTGCACGCCACGTCACGGCAGAGTCCATGTGCAGGTTTTTTTTTTTTTTTTTTTTTTTTTTAGGTTTATTTTTATTTTTTTTTCTAACACAATTATCACACAAAATAAAAAAAAAAGGCCAGCCTCTGGCGACTAGGGGATGGGATGGGAGGGGTGAACTTAAAATAGTGGTAGGGGGGGGGGGGGGGGGGGAAACCTACCACAATGTCTTTTATAGTGTTTTTTTTTTCTGTTTTTTTGTTTTTTTTTTCATGTATTTACACAGACAAACACACACAAAACACTGACATCACAGAAATATATGAAAAAAAGAAAAGGCCAGCCTCTGGCGACTAGGGGATGGGATGGGAGGGGTGAACTTAAAATAGTGGTAGGGGGGGGGGGGATTGAAAAACCTACCACAATTTGTGGTATAGTGTTTAGTTTTTTGGTTGCTTTTTTTTTTTTCTTTTTTTTAGTTTTTTTTAGTTTTTTTTGTTGTTGTTTTTTTTATTTGTTTTTAAACACAAAGACAAATACACAAAAGACAGACATGACACACAAAAGAGGGAAAAAAATAAATTGGCCATCCTCTGGCGACTCTAGGGTTAGGGTTAGGGTTAGGGTTAGGGTTAGGGTTAGGGTTAGGGTTAGGGTTAGGGTTAGGGTTAGGGTTAGGGTTAGGGTTAGGGTTAGGGTTAGGGTTAGGGTTAGGGTTAGGGTTAGGGTTAGGGTTAGGGTTAGGGTTAGGGTTAGGGTTAGGGTTAGGGTTCGGGTTCGGGTTAGGGTTAGGGTTAGGGTTAGGGTTAGGGTTAGGGTTAGGGTTAGGGTTAGGGTTAGGGTTAGGGTTAGGGTTAGGGTTAGGGTTAGGGTTAGGGTTAG
>NW_027664713.1:5000-15451 GCF_963921795.1 Nannobrachium achirus | reverse complement strand
GGATGCTGTGTGTGTGTGTGTGTGTGTGTGTGTGCAATCTGTGCATGCGTGTGTGTGTGTGCCGTGGAGAGTATTAGCATATAGCCAAGCTGACCGTTGTAGAGAGAGAGAGCAAGAGACCATCTCCGCTCCCCCCCCCACCCCCACCATCCAACCACCCACTCTCTCTCTCTCTCTTTCTGTACTCATCTCTCCACATCTCATAACATTAAGACTGTCTGTCTCTCTGTGTGCTGCTGGTATCCTTGGCAACCTGCCTCTAACAATGGGGGGAGAGAGAGAGAGAGAGAGAGCGCGAGAGAGAGAGAGCGAGCTCTGGCCTCGCAATGGGAGGGAGTACAGTCAGTGCCATGGAGAAGAGGAGAGAGAGAGAGAGAGGTGGAGGAGGAGGGAGGGGTCAGTGGAAAACTGGCAGAGAGGTAGAGAGAGAGAATGAAGGTGGCAGAGGGGGGTGGGAGAGGGGGAGCGGGGAGAGAGAGAGAGAGAGGGAGAGAGAAAGACGAAGTGTTTGCACGAACACATCAAGGTCAACAGGAAGGAGCAACGAGTTAAAGAGTGGAAAGGGAGGGAGGGAGGGAGAGAGAGAGAGAGGGAGGGGAGGTGTGGATGAGGATGAGGATGAGCCAAACCTGTCCACGCAGCTATGCTTAGCATTAGCTTATAGCATTTTAGCGGATCACAGGCGATCTGTGTCACTCAGGCGTGCAGGTGTTCTGTTCAGAGCGTGGGCGGGGTGGAGGTATAGACTAGACCCCCCGGGGGTGGATGGGACTGGATGGGATGGGATATGCAGGACAGGACGGCTATACATTCGTATTCCTAGGACAGGTTGTCTTCGACCTGCTTTTCAGGCCAAGGACCCCTTCAATACTTGACTTTTCACTCTGTACTTAGTCTGCTCTTTTTCCCCTCTACACCAAACGTCTTTGCCTAAAACAGCCGATCTACGAGCAGCACGAGGTGTTGTGAGCTTGTAGATCGGCTATTTTTGGCTAAAGTTCTCAGTATATGGACACTAGGGTTCAAGTGGTTAATTAAAAAAAAAAAAAAAGAAAAGCTTCTATCACACAAAGATTTGGAGGACCCGTTGTAGAAACTCTGAGGACCCCCTCGGGGTCCCGGACCTCCTGTTGAAGAACCTCGCTCTATCCTGTGATCCGAGTTCAGATAACCTCCTGGCTGGCTCGCCGTCCCTTCCCCCACCTGCTCCACACCACAATCTGAGTTTTTACTCACTTTCTCTCTTGAAGTTATATAAAAAAATAAAAAAATATGTTTTAATGAGCCACTATGGGGCTCGTGTCCTTTCATTTACTCCAGGACTCTCAGCGCAAGAGTCTTTTCAAATCACGCTGGGCACTTTTCGGAAAATATACCCTATGAGAACAGCTTTGTTAAAAAAAAAAGAAAAAAAAAATCCAGAGATTTTTGGGGTGAGATTTCATCCAACAGGAAAACCTCAGCCAAGAAAGAACAACATCCCCAGCAGTGCCACTGCCGAGGTGTTGGAGACGAGATATACAGGTGTAGTAGAGTAGGTGCAACAAACTAAAGCGGCACTGGAAAACAAACACAGACACAGACAAAGAGAGAGAGAGAGAGAAATATTGATCCCACCAGGGAAATTGAGTTGTCATGGTAGTGCTGCTCTGCTGTGTCTGTGGTACATGGCAGCACCACAGAGTGAGATAGATCCACTGAAAACACAACTAAGAATAACAGCAGCAGCAGTAACATACGGGGGCTTTAGGAGGAGGAAGGGTACTGAAAACAAAACCAACAGGAGGTTTATCCACGAGTTTCCAACGCCCCATAGTGCAGTGCGCAGACGCTGTACCGAGCTTCCGGCGCCGCAGCCGAGTGTGATTTACAAGCTCACAACAGGCTGCATCTGCGACGCAACGTGAGCTTGTATGTCTGCTGTTAAACCGAAAGTGTGGTCCAAACAGGTCCAAATAAACTCCAGTAAACTCCCGCGGAAACAGGTGGATAGGGTCCTCGCTTGGGCCCTCCGCACTCGGGGGGGGGGGGGAGGGGGGGGAGGAGAAGAAGGGGGGGGGGGGAGCAAGAGAGAGAGAGAAAGAGGAGATTCTCCATCATACGTATCCACAACTTTCCAACATCCCATCATGCATTGCGCAGAAGTTGCACGGAGCTTCCGGCGCCGCAGCCGAGTGTGATCTACAAGCTCACAACGGTTGCGTCTGCGACGCGACGTGAGCTTGTATGTCTGCTGTTAACCGGAGGTGTGGTGCAAAAAATTCTCCTGTAAATTCCCACGGAAAGAGGTGGATAGGAAAAGGGTGTAAAGCCTGATTGCGAGCTCACAGTTTAGTAGCTTGTCCGTATGTATCTTTGTCTATAACGCCTGACACTGTGGTTCTATGGGTTTGTTGCTCTGACATCATGCTCTGACTTCACTGCATGATGTCACACTAACAGAATCCCTTTTATGCCCATACTGTATATGGAGTTCCCTGATGTCATCAATATTAAGCCCATATCTAACAGGACTTCATATGGGAATGCCCATATATGGAGGCCACATGCCACACTAACGGCTGGTTCTACAGACAGGGATCTCCATGTATGGGCATAAAAGGGTGACGAATAACTGAGTAAGCATGTTTGGGCTCTCACAGCATATCTCCATATACAGTACATGGATCTCCATATATGGGTAACTGGTCTGATATACATCACTAGCCAGATGGCCAAGACATGGCGCAACCTCTCCCTTTAGGGGGCATGTCGCCCTGAGGCGTCTTACTAGTATATACTGTACTTAGTTGCGCACTGGTGTTGCCTGCGGTAGGTACAAATAGAAGATATACAAGCTCACAACACCTCACTTTTGTGACGTGTTGTGAGCTTGCGGCTCTGCCATTTTTACAGAGCAAGACGCTGCCATACAGCTATGAGTATAAAGCTGTGGCTTCGCTTGGTCCTCGCTTGGGCTCTGAGCACTTGGGGAGAGAGAGAGAAAGTGAGAGAGAGAGAGAGAAAGTGAAAGAGAGAGAGAGATATTCTCCATCATAAACATAGGAAAAGGGTGTAAAACAATAGCAGTGATTGTGATGTGTGGCTGGAGAGAGGAAC
This sequence comes from Nannobrachium achirus, assembly GCF_963921795.1. NCBI lineage: Eukaryota > Metazoa > Chordata > Actinopteri > Myctophiformes > Myctophidae > Nannobrachium > Nannobrachium achirus. The sequence goes on along the minus strand of NW_027664713.1, from coordinate 12,352 downwards.
AGGGGCGTGAGGGGAGGAGGGGGGTTGTGGGGGGGGGGGGGGGGGGGTAGAGGACATTCTCCCTCCCACCTCCCTCATCAGCGCTCTGTGGAAGAAGAGCAGCAGAGCCTAGCAGGACTAGTAGGGCCATTGAGATTAATTGCTTATGATCAGATCACCAGACGCTGTGCAAATTACAGAGACTCCCCCTCCCCGCTGCCCACCCCACTCATATCCCCCCCCACCCCACCACCACCACCACCCTAGTGTATGGAGTGTCACAGAACAACCCCCCCCCCCCACCCCCCCCCTCTCCTCTCCAACAAGCCCCCGCCTCTCTTTATTCAAGCCTCTACAGAACATGTCATTTCCATTTCCCCCCAGCGGAGGAGAACTCTTTGGTGCAGGGCTTTTATAGTCGTCGTCGGAACGGATGGGGCGGGGGCGGTCCAATGGTACGATCCAGGCGCGCGCTCCTCGCACGCACGCAGGCACACACAAGAGGAGGGTTTAGTGCCCTAAGCGGATCCAGGGTTCAAGCTGACATCTCACCCTTTTCTTTCCACTGCCCAGGGGCGTCACACGGGGGGGAAAGTGGGACTGAGTTACCAGGGCCCAAGGGGGAGGAGGGGGCCTTAATTGTTTTATTATACTATTGAAAAATAGCAGATATACACTCTGTGCCGCGCTGTGAGCTTGTATATCTGCTATTTATCAATAGTTAAAGCACAACATAATCGTAAGGGGGCCCGCAGTGAATCCTTGTACCCAGGGACCAGAATTTGGTGCGACACGCCTGCCACTGCCCGCTAACTCCCGCCTTCGCCTTTTTTCCCTCTCTCCCTCTCTCTCTCTCTCTCTCTCCTTTCCTCTCTCTCTCTCTCTGTTTCTCTCTCTCTCCCTTCCTCTCTCTCTCTCTCTCTCTCTCATTAAGGTCCATTAGCCAGAGGGACGGCGTGAGGCCACGCGACCCCATCTTAACCCCTGTAACGCACCCCAGAGAGAGGGGGGGGGGGGGGCAGAGGATACGCAACATGGAGGGTGAGATAGGGACGTGTGCATTTGTGCGCGCGCGTGTGTGTGTGTGTGTGTGTGTGCGTGTGTGTGTGTGTGTGTGTGGGGGCTAGGGCTAGGACAGTTTTTCTCAAACTTTACCATTTCAACATCTCTCCTTAATAAAGGACAACTTTGTTTTTTTTACAACAAGAGTTCATATTTTAGATAGTCATTAGTGAAAAGAAAGATGTGTTAAAATGTTTTCATTTACTTCTTTCTATTGTTTTAGTCATTTTAAAGATTTAGATTTTCATGCAAATGTAAACACAATAAGCCCGTTCCCAAGATGCACCACAATCTTTCATGGGCAGATGTGACTTATGGGGTAAATAGTATCAAAGAATAAAGAAGAAAAAAGTATCAAAGAAATTGCCGGCTTATTGTGTCTAAAAAGACGCATTTACCACTTGCACGCATGCCCCCACTACACCAACTGAAATCAAAATACTAAAATCTTTAAAACAATCGAAAGCAGTAAATGAAAACATTTTAACACTCATCTTTTATTTTCTCTAATTACAATCTAATATGAACCCTTGTTGTAAACAAGTTGTCCTTTAACTCTGACAGTGTTCAAATGGAACCGTTCCATGTGTACACTGTGAGAGTTACGGACTTGTAAGTAGGGGCGTCACAATGGGGGGGGGGGGGGGGGGGGGGAGTGGGACTGAGTTACTAGGGCCCAAGGTGGAGGGGCCCTAGTACCTTTAGCTATTGAAAAATAGCAGATATACAGCGCGGCACCGAGTGCCGTGCTGTGAGCTTATTGATCTGCTATTTTAAGTCGTGAAAATGTGTGCAAATCTTAAGCAAACATTTGTAACTCAAGTTTTGCTTCTGGTGGGTCCCTGGAACTAAATATTTTGAGATGGGGGTCTCTGTGGCCAAATACTTATCATCTTGGGGGTCCTTGACATGAACAAACTTGAGCACCACTGGCATGGAAACATAGGTTTCTTGCACATATTTTCACAAATTTTCAAAAATAGCAGATCTACAAGCTCACAGCGCTGTGAGCTTGTAGATCTGCTATTTTTCAATAGTTAACATTCATGGGGGGCCCGCAGTGAATCCTTGTACCCAGGGTCCAGAATTTGGTGTGACGCCCCTGCTTGTAAGGGTCCATTTAGACCCCCATAAAGGAACCCACAGAGTCCCTGGAGTCCACATTGTGGACCACTGGGCCAGGAGATAAGGAGGAGAATGAGAAAGGGGTAAAATACCCTCCTGCAAGTTGAGGGAGGGGTCTTTCAGCGCCTGGACAATAGATAGTTAGAGTGAAAACAATGAAATAACAGACAGCGTGGAGATACCATCACACCAGAGGGGGGAACAGTGAAACGAGAGTGAGAAGTGTGTGCTCGCGTGCGTGTGTGTGTGTGTGTGTGTGTGTGTGTGTGTGTGTGTGTGTGTGTGTGTGTGTGTGTGTGTGTGCGTGCGTGCGTGCGTGCGTGCGTGCGTGCGTGCGTGCGTGCGTGCGTGTGCGTGTGCGTGTGCGTGCGTGTGTGTGTGTGCGTGTGCATGTGTGTGCGTGCATGCTGAAATAAGTGTTAAATAGCTCTATGTTCTGATAGAAATCATTGCTATACTTTAGGGGTGTAACGATACATTTTAACAGTGTGAGATACACATCACGATACATGGTTAGTAACTAGTAACTAAAGTTTTCAAATAAATGTAGTGGAGTAAAAGTACAATATTTTGATCCCAGATGTAGTGGAGTAGAAGTAAAAGTATTGGAACTTGGATATACTCAAGTAAAGTACAAATACCTCAACATTGTACTTAAAGGGGCACTCCACCACTTGTAAATCACACTCGGATGCGGCGCCGGAAGCTCGGCACAGCGTCTGCGCAATGCACTATGGGGCGTTGGAAACCCGTGGATAGAAACTACAGGCTTTCTATTCCTGAAAAGTTGCAATTTTAAAGTGGAAGCCATTGTTCTCGCGATAATACAAATCTAAATATTTTTTTCAAAAATATTGATTAATTTTTTATTTTTTTTTAAATGATGTCACAAGACGATGGATTCTGAACTGGACTTGGACTGAGTAAAAAAGAATTGTGATATTTTATCATGAACATTAGTGAGGACCTATTATATGAAGACAGGTTGAAAAGTGGTGAACTACTCCTTTAAGTACAGTACTTAGTTACTTTACACCACTGCTTTTGTACCTGTACAAAAGATGTAACAATAAAGTACAACCTTGAACCCTTGAACCTGGAGAACCGTACAGTAATGAGAGCAGAGCGGTGGTGGTTGTGACAGACTAGAGGAACGCTAGCCGGGACGCTTAGGAGGAGAAGGGGATAATTTTGGGAGGGGAGGGGAGGAGGGGAGGGGAGGGGGGAGAGAGAGAGAGGGGAAGGCGGGCTGCTTCCTCAGTCGGACACAGGAATGTGGAGCGGGCGGATCCCAGCGCGTGCACGTACCTAGTTCAGGAGACGATCACTTGGGTTAAGATATACTTTATTGACCAGAATGAAGGCAGAAAGCAAGCATCACACAGCATGGCATATTGAGCACCCTACTATAGAGACAGCATAGAATCTAAGCCTATATCTAAGCGCATAGTATTGGCAGCCTACCTTAGCTCTACTATAAGACAGCATAGAATCTATAGCCTAAGTTAGCATGGTTTGGCATGGGGTTCTGCCTCGGGCCATGGCTCGCTGAACCCACGATCCTCATGTTACCATGAGCATCGAGGGCATAATTTAGTTACAGCGAGCCCTGGCCCGATACCCCCCGAGGGGGATCAAAGGCAGAACCTGAAGGTGGCGCTGGGGTGGTGGCGGGGCAGTGCTATGCAACAAGACTGAGTCCCACCATCTGACTTCCCTAAGAACTATGGGTAAGGGGGGGGGCAGGACCTAGTGACCCACCCCCCTCCGCGCGCGCGCTCCCTTGGGACCGCCCCCTGAACTAGCTTTGATCCTTACGAATCGTCGCACTATTTCAGGAGACGATCACTTGGGTTAAGATATACTTTATTGACCAGAATGAAGGCAGAAAGCAAGCATCACACAGCATGGCATATTGAGCACCCTACTATAGAGACAGCATAGAATCTAAGCCTATATCTAAGCGCATAGTATTGGCAGCCTACCTTAGCTCTACTATAAGACAGCATAGAATCTATAGCCTAAGTTAGCATGGTTTGGCATGGGGTTCTGCCTCGGGCCATGGCTCGCTGAACCCACGATCCTCATGTTACCATGAGCATCGAGGGCATAATTTAGTTACAGCGAGCCCTGGCCCGATACCCCCCAAAACTACAAACCCCCAAAGCACGCCAAAATCTCAGAATCCCATGCCAGTGCTAGCCAACTGCGAGGAAGGCAGCTCTGCTGTGACTCTAGCGATTAAGTTATCATTACTGCGGGGCAAACTATGAACTGCCTTTCCTGCTAACGCAAAAATATAATAATTAAGCATATTAGCATCTGGCAGAGCGAATATTACTAAGGCAAAATACTAAGCAATGATATTGGCAGCTTGCCAAAAACGCTATAAGTACTGCTAAAGCAATTTAATAATTAAGAATGTTAGCAGCTGGCAGACCGAACCAACGGTGAGGAAGGTGGTACTGCTGACTATAACGATATACTGCAATCTGACTGAAGCCATACTAAACACCCTAGAGAAAAGCGGGAGCAGCAACATGGACGTATATATATATAGACAGCAGAACCAGAAGCAGCGATGAAACCTTTAATTCATATAACTACAGCGCCATACAGCTTCACATCCTACCTAACTAACACCCCAGCAACCACCTAGCTTTTGCAAGATTGAAATATTAAAGCGTAATATTTATCGTGGCCCGCAACCTATCAGGGGCGCGTGCCCCGAGTAACGCAACAGAAGCAGCAAATAAAACACGCAACCTATCAGGGGCGCGTGCCCCGAGTAACGCAGCAGAAGCAGCAAATAAAACACGCAACCTATCAGGGGCGCGTGCCCCGAGTAACGCAGCAGAAGCAGCAAAATGAACACTATGGAACAACCCTGCGAATAGTGCCTGCAGCACTATTAGCATCAGCAGCAGAAGCGTTAACTGAAACGCGTCCAACTCCAGCTTGGAACCATTACGCTTCGGTCAGTCCTGTGTTGTGTGTGCTTGATAGCTTGGCGTGCAGGATCTTGAGTTAGCTGAGGGCACCAGAAGTGCTGGTGGTGTGGCTGCTCCGATCCGGAGAGAATGCAGAGTGAAGAGGGGCGGGCCGCAAATCTGGCAGCTCTCTCCGGGGGTCGTGAGACGAGGACGTCGGGCAGACAGCCCGGTGTTCAGCATGGACATGAAAGGACAGAAAGGAGAGTTAGTTCTGCGACTGACACTGGTGTACCTTCCCTGCTTAAACTGCGAGCTGCAATCTTCAGAGGCCATGTGCTAGTCGCATCTTAAGCCTGGCCTTGGTGACCGCAAGTGCTTGCCGCAGAAATAACCATCTTAGCTTTAGCTGACCATAACAATGAAACCACGCCTAAGGTCGCTGACTTTTAGGATCACAGAGAAGATTTTCGCAGCCCACGGAGCGCTCTGCTGCAGAGTCTGCTGCTGCACATATGAGAATCTCCACGAGATACCCGTCTTGACCTTTAAAGGCAAGCTATGCAAGCCTAGAGAGCGGCTAAAGCCCAACATTCAGTACAAGTAAGTCGCTGCTATCCAACTATGGATGCCTATTATTAGCAAGCTTAGAGAGCGGCTGAACGCTCACAGAATCGAACAAGCAAATGCGTTGCTATTTACCTGCTAGAGTGTGGCTCCTCAGGGCATCTGGGAAAGCTGCAGCTGGCGAGAGGAATGGAGTTCCCACCGCTGGTGCTGGAACTGCAGCTTCCCATGTTCCCTTGCGACCTGGCGGGTGGCGACGACGGTCGCAGCCTGACAGCGCCTCCGGAAGATGGGCCGGCCCCACAGGCTTCCAGCACGACGCAGCGCTGGATCATGCTCATGGTAGCAGCAGTAATAGCATTAACTGATGCTGTAGCGGGCGGGCGGGCAGCCGGACGGGAGGGCCGACAGGCAGGTGGGAAGGCAGGCGGGCGGGAAGGCAGGCGGCGGCGGGCTGGCGGTAGGCCACTTCCGTCTGCTGAATATGGCGCGTGCAGGCGGGCAGGCATGCGGGCGGGAGGGCGGGCAGGCGGGCAGGCATGCGGGCGGGCAGGCTGGCAGCTCATGGTAGCGGCAGAAGTAGCGGAAGCTGTAGTAGCAATGCCCTCTCCAGTGCTAACCGACTCCTGACTGGTCTCATGGAATTATGCAGTAGTGGACGAAACTATAAAGATAAACATGTTAGCAGAAAACACTCAGCCGCTGCAGCGCGACGCTGCAATGATGGCATGCTGTAGCAGCCGCTATGCAGCGGCTCCGGCAAGAAGCTGAAAGGACAAACCTGATGTTAGCAGCAACATGTAGCAGCCGTGGCCCGAAGCTATAAAGAAAAACGCGATTTAGTGGAACATGTAGCAGCTTTAGCATAAAGCTGCCATGCTATTCTGATGCCGTGGCGGGGGCATGCCGCAGCTCCGGCCTGGAGCTGTAATGATAAATCTGTTAGCAGAAAACCTCAGCAGCTGCAGCGCCATGCTGCTATGGCGACCTGCTGTAGTAGCAGCTATGCAGCAGCTCCAGCATGAGCTGAAAGGATAGAAATTATGTTAGCATTTAGACATGTAGCAGCCGCAGCAAGAAGCTAAAAAGTAAAACACGATTAGTGGAACATGTAGCCGCTTTAGCATAAAGCTGCCATGATAACCTGATGACGTAGCAGTGGGCCTGCAGCCACTCCGGCTTGGCGCTGAAATAACAAACAGAATGTTAGCAACCAACAAGTATTCGCTTTGGCGTGAGCTGCAGCAACAGACATGTAGCACTTTAGCCTGAGCTGAAAAGAAAGCATGGCGTTAGCAGCCTTTATCCTGGAGCTGCAATGGTGAACATGATGCAACAGTCCTGTGGCCGCTTTAATGTGATTGTAAAGATAAACAACTCGTCATTTTTCACTAGCAGTAGCCTTAGCTGTAATTATTAGCTCGAGTGCCGCAGCTACGGAAACACCGCAAGGACATACAGTGCGATACGCAGAGACCCAGAACTATAACCTTAGATTGAAACAATACGGCAGCTCGATAGAGGATAGTATCCAATGACTTCAACGCTGCCACACTCGACGCCGCCCTGATGCCAACAGACACGCGGCAGTTTCTGGCCCGAGCTGCAAACATAAACAGATGTTAGCGTTTTCACCAGAGTAGCATCGGCAACCATCATCAGCTGCTATGCCAGCAGGCAGCCGCAGCT
>NW_027664714.1:0-89481 GCF_963921795.1 Nannobrachium achirus | reverse complement strand
CACTCCTATAGGTATTTTGGTGTGTGGGCACCCTTACAAGTCCGTAATTCAAAATGTGCGAGAGTAAAAGTACAAAAGTATTGGTACCAAAAGTAAAAGTACTCATTATGCACAAGGGTTAGGGTTAGGGTTAGGTTAGGGAGTGAAGACTTCAATATATTGTCCTAGGCCAAGTCAAGGCCTAAGATGCAGTATAGAGGGGGGGGGGGGGGTTCTGGCCCTGTTACAGATGTTGTCAAAAAATCATGCAGATCGGTACACAGTATCTCTGTAGCCGTTAAATGGAACGGGTATTTCTTACATTGATGCTCCTACATATTAGCATGCAAGCACCAGTTAAAGTTACTTTCCATCCCTCATATACTGTGTGCACAGTGCACATCCCATAACCCACACACTGCACATCATTTCGGAGCTCATATCTTTGAACGGGTAAGGGCTAGTATATATATATATATATATATATATATATATGGCTGAAATGGTTAATGTATGTTTTGCAATAATAGTTATCAAAATCTACAAGTAACTAGTAACTAAAGTGTTCAAATAACTGTAGTTGAGTAAAAGTACAAAATTGTCCTCTGAGAAGTAGTGGAGTAGAAGCAAAAATATTGAAAAGTACAAATACCTCACAATGGTACTTAAGTACAGTACTTAACTAAATGTACTTAGTTACTTTACTTTACGTGTGTATGTGTGGTATGGCGTCGTGCGCGTGTGTGTGAGCGACCCCACAAGAGAAATAAGACATTGTGAGTCACATTTTCCCGGTCCCCACAAGAGGTGTTTGTTTTTATGGATAACAATTATTTAGGGAGATTTTATAATTAGGCTGATAATTAGGAAAAGTTTCAGGCTGGCTGGGTTATTATTTGGCATTCGATTTTACGTTTTTAGGGTTAGGGTTGTCCAGACAGTGGTGTCAAGTAACTACAATTTTAAGATATAAAGGTACTAAAACTATAGAAAAGCAGTAAATGGAAACATTTTAACACTCATCTTAACATCTTTTCTTTTCTCTAATTACAGTCTAAAATTTGAAAAAAGTTGTCCTTTAGTTCCATGCAGGCTTATGCAAAAGCTAAAGTGTAATGTAGATACAGTAGCATGTTATGTAGACCAGTGGTTCTCAACCTGTGGGTCGGGACCCCCAGGGGGTCCCCAATTATTTTGGGGGGTCCCCAGATGATTAACTTAATGTGCAACATTTGTTTTCTCACTCAACAGTAAACAAACCAACATAAGGTTCAAGTGGTACTATAGACGGTGTTATGCACATTTATAAAGTGACAATGTAAGGACTTTTTAATTCTCTGAAATGACAAATTAAACATTGGCCAAATTGTCAAATATTAGAGGCAGAAATTGTGAAAATATCTGCTATTTCTGCTATATCTGCTATTTTCACAATAGAACCGTGTTATACAAAATGTAATGCCTCAACTCTTAGTGCTTGTCAGGGTGGAGGGGTCCCCAGTTAAAATATGATTATTTTTGGGGGTCGCACGCTGAAATGGTTGAGAACCACTGATGTAGACTGATGTCAGGTCATTGCTGACCTGGCATAGTATGTGTGTACAGTATATTACTATTACAGTATATTACAGATTACTATTTCTATGCATTTTATGTATTACTGTAAGTCAGTGGTTCTCAAACTTTTGGGGGGTTCAGTACCCCCTTTTCCTGATTGCTGAATCCAAGTACCCCCTTTAATCGACAACAACATTTTTTACTAGAAAATACTGACATCAAAAGTACAGTTTTTATGTCATGTTGAAAATAAAAGTAAGTTGCCTGTTTTCTATTCAGTAACGACTTAAAGCTTTACAAAGGAGCACGTTCACATACATTTGTCAATGATTTATCATTAACATGTTTACATTTTCCATGTTCTCTCAAGTACCCCCTGTAGTACCTCTGCGTACCCTAGGGGTACATGTACCCCATTTGAGAAACACTGCTGTAAGTTACCTCAATTAAGAGCGTCTGCCAAATGCCTAAATGAACATTGTACAAATGGCATTCATAAAAACTGCCGCCCTAAAAAAATAAAAACGTTGACGTCCTCACAAGCATAGTAATACAAGCGTCAGTGTTTGTGTGTGTGTACTGTAGATAATGTGTGTGTGTGTGTTGTTCTGTTTGTGTGTGTGCAATAACCGTATGGATCTGTTACCAAAATGGTTGAACAACAGAGCCGGGGGAATGCGATGTTGAAAAATGGTTTGTGTGTGTGTGTACATTATGCGCATGCATGCTCCCCACTCACACAAACAGTGTGTGTGTGTGAGGCTAATATTCTAGTTTACAGGATGCAATTCCCCCTTAATATACCCGTCCTAATGTAATTTGGCGTCTACGGAGTGTCCGTTGAGCTGGGGCCGAGGCTGGTGTGCGTTTCTGCTGACTGCTACGGGTTTGGTGTTTATATGGATTGAGTGGCTCTCTGGGAGAGAGAGAGAGAGAGAGAGAGAGAGAGAGAGAGAGAGAGAGAGAGAGAGAGAGAGAGAGAGAGAGAGAGAGAGAGAGGAGAGAGGAGAGAGAGAGAGAGAGAGATTTGTAACTCAAATATTTGTTTCTGGGGGGGTCCCTGATAACAAAATATTTTGAGCCCGGGTGTCGGCGGCCAAATACACATAATTCTAGGGGTCCTTCCTTGACATGAAAGAGTTTGAGAACCACTGACGTAGAAACATGTGTTTGTCAAAAAACCTTAAACGGATTACTACAAAATCCAAATGTTCACGATTTTTCAAAATAGCAGAGCTTTTTTTTAAATGGTTAAAGCATAAAATAATGATACGCAATAATGCATATACCGGTCTAAATTGGTTAAAGATTATGTGTACGGAGACGGCCCGGCAGCCAGGCATTAGACAAACAAGGAAATATGTCTTTGATTAAAATATCTTTTATCTCTTTATTGATTAAAAGGCCCAGTTTGGGGTAATAGAATGTCTCTGGCCCTTCCCTCCCTCCCCCCCTCCCCTCGTACGGCTGCTGCTGTGCCTTTTTACTCGAGCTGTTGTTGCCTCTCCAGTAACCAGAGAATAATGGACAGTGAATGTTTTAAACGTTCTTTTAAAAAGCCTGTCGCTTAACTGGAAGTGAAGTATAAGCGGTTGTGTTAACGTGGAATAGTAGTGAGCGTTAATGTTTAACTCTTGAGGGAGGGTACAAATGCCCCTTAGTTGAAAGAGAGATGAAGCAGGGACCCCCATAACCTTTTTGTAGATTCCATATAGTTTCATTGTTTGACAGCACAATCGTCAGGTATTCTGGATTCATGTCAATTTGTGATTGACATCAATGTGTGATATTAATCACTTGAACCGTCAATAATTAATAAACTTGACCTTTCACTCTATACATAGTCTGCTCTTTTTACCCTCTACACCAAACCTCTAAGCCGAAAATAGCCGATCTACAAGCTCACAAACGCCTCGCAGTTTTCGGCTAAAGTTCTCAGACTATGGACACTAGGGTTCAAGTTGCTAATATAAAAAAAATGATTGGAAGATTTGGAGGACCCCCTGTAGTAACTCTGAGGACCCCTTAGGGGTCCCGGACCCAAGGACCCCTGCTCTAGACTTTTTTCATTGTCAAGGACCATCCCAAATCCACCACGGTGCATTTGTCTTACACAAAGTAAACACATATTTTGGCCCAATTCTTCTGGGCAGGTAAAAGGGTGATAATTGTTAACTGCGGGGTAATACTACTGGCTGTGTGTGGGGGGGGGGGGGCTCTACATCCTCTCTGTGGGGGCTCCTCACTGGCAGGCCGGTCCACACTGACACTGACACTGACAACACAGAAATGTATGTGGTTAGGAATTAATAGGCATAAGGACAAAAATAATAATAATAATAAAGGAGCCCAAATTTATATCCACATTTTCTTCTTAAGATCTTTTATTTTCTGTTGTGGAAAATAGCAGATATGTTGCGCTTAAAGTTCTTAAACTGGTATTGATTATTATCCTTTTTTGTTTATTTCTTTCTGGGGACCCCCTTTGAGAACCACTGCCTTAGATCCACTTGGTTTGGACCTGGAGTGTTACAAATTCTAGCACTGAGAAGTGTGACTGTATAATAATGTGCTAAATATGCTATTATTTAGGGCCCTTATTTAGGACATGTATTGTGCAACTTATCTTATAGGAGTAATGACTCTACTCTGCCTTGCTAGAATATTGAACGTTGCGTGATATACTGTAGGCTAAAATAACGTTTGGCTAAATGCTCTAAACTTTGAGATCATATGCAGCACAGGGACACGTTTATCTCTGCACTGTAGAATCCTGAGAGTTGATTTAACACTGAGACTCTGCACATGTAACCAAATTGGTTGGTTATATTTGTGGAGCCTCAGAGTTAAGCCCTTTACACACAGGCGCGTTTATCCTCACGGAAAAAACTGACAATTTCATTTTTTTAAAAGAAAACTATGATTCTCTACGACCTCATGCACACCGGATCCGAATTAGCCGTGCGACGAGTGGCTGCGGCCGTGCGTTTTTTTCTCGATCGAACACAGTTCGATTCGTGCGTCTTGTCGCATGCGGTAAAAAACTCATCACTCCTTTTATGACTCCTTTTGGGATCCGCAGCGCCGATTCCGCACAGCATTGCACACCAAATACAATGTGTTTTATTCATGCAGCAAACGAAAAAAACGCAACTGTCAACATTGAGGATTTTACAGTGCATACATTATTTTATTACAGGATTATTACTCCAGGGACGGTGTGATTATAAACAATATTGTCTGGTAGTGATACTGTCAGTTTTGCAAGGCATGCTTCCAGCACTTCGACCTGTGTAATAACTTGCATAAGGAGCTGATAGGAACACGATTATAATAATGACACGGCATTTGGAAAATGAAGATATATGTATATTTTATACCTCCAGGTTTCTAGGGATGCACAATACGAGTTGTGACTTTGTATTAAGTTGTATGAAGACAGTATTTAAGACAAGTGGTCGACCAATTGAACCCATATGCTGGGGGAAACAGCCAGTATCAATCTACAAAGTAACTCAAGTTTTCAAATAAATGTAGTGGAGTAAAAGAAAAAAAAAATGGATTTGAGACGTATTGGAGTTGAAGTAAAGTGCAAATACCTAAAAGTTTTACTCAAGTACAGTACTTAAGTAAATGGATCATGGCTACTCAACTTAAGATGGCTCAGGGGCCACTCAGCAAAATACAAAAAGTCCCAAGGGCCGCAAGCTAAAAATGACGGTCCTATTTTGGGACTACATGAGTAGTCTATAATTTAAGGGGAAACACAGAAAACAGCCATCTATAAGGCCAAACCTCATTGAACAAAAAGATTGTCATCATGGAATGATTAATGGTGAAATGATGAAGTTTCTTTAAAAAAAAGAAAAGAAAAAAGGACACAAATTGTTTCCTAGTGGTCTTGGAGAAAGACTGAAAAATCACATCAGAAACTAGAAATACTGTTCCCACGAAACAGTGTGGGCTCGCATATAACACCATGTATGGGCACAATGATTTACCCCTTGGCTGCACCTCATTGGCTAAGGACCCTGCCTTTGTACTGTCGTTAAAAAGGCAGTGTCTTACGTCATTTTGAGGAGAACTTGACTGATATAGTATGTGAACGATCACAGCTTGTTCGAATGTGTGTATATCTCTGCATGTCTATAACGCCTGACACTGTGGTTCTGGGTTTGCTGCTCTGACATCACGCTCTGGCTTCACTGTGATGTCACACTAACAGAAGCCCTGTTATGCCTATATATGGAGTTCCCTGATGTCAGCAATATTAATCCCATATCTACAGTACAGGACTTCATATGGGAATGCCCATATAGGGAGGCCACATCGGCCACACACCACACTAACAGAATCCATATACAGTATGGCCAAGACAGCTGTGTGGCTGGTTCTACAGACGGGGATCTCCATGTATGGCTATAAAAGGGTATGATGTCAGATGTCGTAGACATCATAGGACTTTCACATAACGAATAACTGAGTACCGGTAAGCATGTTTGGGCTCTCACAGCATACTGTATCTCCATATACAGTACATGGATCTCCATACATGGGTACCAGTGGTCTCCATATATGGGTAACTGGTCCGATATACTGTACATCACTGGCCAGATGGCCAAGAATTGGTGCGGTCGCCCTTCAGGGCGAGGTCGCATGTCGCCCTGAGGCGTCTTACTAGTATTATACTATAAAATCCACAATGACAGAGAGATGATGACGATGATGATGCATACAGCTGGATCCTCCTCCACGTCGGAGGTCAATCTCTTGTCTGTACCTCGTTAGTCAGGTCATGACCCCATCTGCCCCAACGTGTCTCCCTCACACACACACACACGAGCGCGTGCACGCGTCTCCGTTTCACCTGGTCACGTTTTCCTTGCCTCTACACCAGGGGACAAAAGTGCCACGGAAGACGAATACCGAGATCAGTTACGTGTGTGTCTGAGCGTGTGATGGGGAGGGATCGGGTTCGAGGCTGACTGAGAACAGATGGAGATGTGCTCTTTAATTAACCCTGGCGAATCACAAGGCTTGAGAACGGGCCTCGGCCCGTGAATAACACCCAGCGCGCTCAGGGTGTGTGCGTGTGCGCGCGCGTGTGTGTGTGTGTGTGTGTGTGTGTGGTGCACTGTTAGTGTTGAAGGTGTGTGTGTGTGTGTGTGTGTGTGTGTGTGTGTGCGTGTGTGTGTGTGTGTGTGTGTGTGTGTGTGTGTGTGTATAGTGCGTAGTGTGCATAAGGAGAATACAGTATAGAATAGCCGGAGCGTCGACCCCCCCCCCCCCCCCCCCCCCACCCTTCCCTAGAGCGTGGGGCCGTTTTATTTCTCATTAGCGGCCAGCAAACTGCTGGGGGATGAAATTTGCTAACAGGAATTAAAAGTGCATTAACACATCTGAGAGATTCATTTCTGCTAATAGTTTTATTAGCGCTCTGACCTTTCAGTTCATTAGAGGACTGGAGAGGAGAGGAGAGGAGAGGAGAGGAGGAAGGTTGGAGAGAGAGAGAGAGAGAGAGAGAGAGAGAGAGAGAGAGAGAGAGAGAGAGAGAGAGAGAGTGAGAGTGAGAGTGAGAGTGAGAGTGAGAGTGAGAGAGAGAGAGGTCTCAGGGCAATGCTGAGCTCAGAGACGATCCATCCCGGGTAAACTTAACCTCGTTACCCATAGCCTTTTCTCGTTTAACGGGGATAAAAGATTGGTAAAGCAAGTGTCTTCAACAGGGGGTCCTCAGAGTTACTACAGGGGGTCTTCCAAATCTTTGTGTGATAGAAACTTTTTTCTCCTTTTTTATATTAACCACTGGAACCCTAGCGTCCATATTCTGAGAACTTTGGCCAAAAATAGCAGATCTACAAGCTCACAACGCCTCGCAGCGTGAGGCGTTGTGAGCTTGTAGATCTGCTATTTTCGGCAATGACGTTTGGTGTAGAGGGAAACTAAAGGACTAAGTACAGAGTGAAAGGTGAAGTTTATTAAGTATTGACGGTTCAAGTGGTTAAAAATCTAAAAAAGAAAAAAAAAACGAATTGACATGAATCCAAAATACACTGATGATTGTGCTGTCAAACGATGAAACTATATGGAATCTATGAAAAGATTGTGGGGGTCCCTGCTTCATCTCTCTCTCAACTAAGGGGTCCTTGGCCTGAAAACATTGAAGACCCCTGTGGTAAAGAACTATGGCAGAATGTGTCACCACATGGTTGCATGCCCCGGGAACAGCATCCATGTACAGTATAACTTCCTCCAGTACTGTATTGTACTTCTGCTTAGACACTTCTTTTTGGTCAACGCTTTCCCACTCAACCCAAGACTGCAAACGAGTGACTTCTTGGGACGGATTTGACCCAGCGTTTCATGACTGGAAAGGGGTACCCTGCCCTCGACGGCACATGTTGACTGGGGGATATGAGTTACAATTTATTTTCATGACCTGTTTTGTATAGCCTACTGTACTGTACGTATGCCATTTATTGTACTCTACACAAAGTTTTATTTTGCTGCTCAATTGAGTAGTTCACAGAGAAAAATGAATACTAATTTTCTATCAATTACACACCCCATGAAGCCTTGAATTCATGGAGATTTTGTTGTTGTTTGTAGCATTCTTAAACCAATAATGTGATGACTGGGTCATCGGTCAACAAGAGACTCAAGCCTCTATCAGAGTCCAGGGTGAAGAGCTATTCACCGCAGATTTTAGGTGGAAAGCTTTCCACCTCAAGTCAGAAAATAAGTGAAGTCCTATCACTGTGACTGACTGGTCTAGATCGACCAATCAGTGAACGGGGTGAAGGTCCGATCTGTCTGATAGTAAAAACAGAAAGATGTGTTGGGAAAGCTCTTCACCGCGAGGAATGACGTAACGTTGTAGTTTTATGACTCAAAAAGACTACACCGCGGTGGATAGCTCTTCACCACGGTACCGACTCTGATAGGGGCTTTACTGGAGAGACTGCCAATCATCAAAGTATTGGTTTAGGAATTTAAGAAAAACAAAACAAAAAACGAATCCCTTCCTCTTCTTTATAACTTAATAACGTGTTTTCTCTCAATGTAAAATATCTTGTTGTAAAACCACAAAAGTTATAACTGATTACTGCTAACTCGAGTGGGCTGAAGCGGACTTTGCAAAGCTCTGTGCGGCGACTCGCTCGCCTTACAGTTCCTCTCGTGGCTCAAGTCCGCTTTAGACGGTGCGCCGCTGTCATTTTTACATTTTTTTCTTACCGGACATCTTGGGGTCAAATGGTACTTGTTGCCTGGAATGGTATAACTACTTCCTGAAGGGAACAACGCCTTCAAAGCTAACATCACACAGCGAGGTTAAGCGGTTAACTTTAAACTCTGTAGTACTTTAACTCTGCCTTGGTGTAATTAGTGTCTCCTCTTCACCTTTTCATGAGCTCACCGTGACCTCCTGGAGATCACTGCTTCTCAAAGTGGGCTCTGTTTACTCCCAGGGGTCCTTGAGGTCCCCCAGCAAGAAATGAGGAGCAAAAACAGTTTAAAACACCGAAGTCCTATTTATTTTCGGAAAATGATGTAAGCCTTTACATAAATCTTCCCTTCTGGGGGCGTCCCTGGCGGCAGGCACAAAACCTTTTCAGATTGGGGTCTGTAGCCAAAAATACAGTATACTAGTAAGACACCCTAAAGGCGAGAAGGGACCCCGCCCTAAGCGCAAGGTTGCGCTGAGACCACATGAGACTGACACAATATGTCCATATATGAGCATTCCCAGATATGGGCTTAATATTGATGACATGAGCCAAGGACGGCTATGTATGGAGCGTGACATGAGGAGTGACCGACTGACATGAGGCGGAGGTTTTGATACTAACTGCTCCTTACGGCCGCAATCAATGTGGGGGTCCTTGACTGGAAAACGTTTTTGAACCAGTGTCACAGACGATCTAGCAGCAACGTTTAAAGCATTTGCTCCGTTGTCCCTCCGCTCGACTGCGGCACGTTCCAAAGACCCGGGGCTCACCTTCCTTTCCTCCAGTTAATTACCAGAATTTATACCACAACGTTTTTCAGGTCTGTTAGCGCTTGAGTGTATCACTTATCCAGCCGGTTAATTGTTTATGAACTCCTCCTCCCTCCCCATTCCCTCTCTCTCTCTCTCTCTCTCTCCCTCAAATGAAGGAAGCCGAGGATAGGGCAGGAGGACTGTGGCAACCGAGTGACATTTGGCCGAGGAGAAAAGGGGGTCAGAATAGTTAATGTTGTTCAAATGTAAACGATGACACATTATCGGCGCGTGGCCGCGGTCGATCGCGGTCGCTCGGTCGGTCTCCGCTTTCCGAGACGCCAGTTTTCGAGGATGGATGGGACGGCCCCCAGATAGCGGGGGCCGTCGGGGGGGGAGCTGAATTTACTTCGCCGGGGAGGGCAACTAAAAGAGAATTAATGTTGTTTTCCTTCTGTTTTATTGGAAAGCAAGTGAGGCAAGTTACAGTGCAATTTGCCTTTCCCCTGTTCCCTATAATTAGCACCTTACAGAAATGAAATAACATTGACGAGGGGGTCAATAATCCTGATCTATAGTGAAATTAATCCTGCTATCGACACAACAAGCAAACAATACAATTAAGGGCAGGCAGGGAGGGAGGGAGGGAGAGAGAGGGAGAGAGAGACAGAGAGAGAGAGGGAGGAAAACACGGAGAGGGAGAGGCAGAGGTGTCGCACCAAATTCTGGGCCCTGGGTACAAGGATTCACTAGAGGGCCCCCAATAAACGCATTATTATGCATTGTTTTGTGCTTTAACTATTGAAAAATAGCAGATCTACAAGCTCACAGTGCCACACTGTGAGCTTGTGGATCTATTTTTTTTTAATCGTGAAAAATTGTGTCTTTGAATATTTCAAATGTTTCTATGTCAGTGTTGCTCAAACCTTTTCCTGTGAAGGTCCCCCAAAATGATGTGTTTGGCCACAGACCCACATCTCAAAATATTTAGTTCCAGGGACCCCTGCTCCCCCCAGAAGAAAATGTTTAGTTCCAAATGTTCGCTTAAAAAATACATAATGTTCAACGATTTGCACTCATTTTCAGGACTTTTCTAAAATACCAGATCTACAAGCTTGCAGCGCTGTGAGCTTGTATTATCTGCTATTTTTCAATAGCTAAAGTATAGCATAATTAAGGCCCCCTCCACCTTGGGCCCTGGTAACTCAGTCCCACTCCCCCCCCCCCCCCCCTGGTGACGCCCCTGGCAGAGGGAGAGGGAATGAGGGATAGAGGATGTGTTTTATCTCCTGGGTTCACTGTGCACAGTCCTGTGAAGGTTTCTAATTAATTCATCCATTGTTAATGAAGGCGATGCGAGGAACCAGGGATTAAACATGAGGAGAGGACGGAACACAATTAGAGATAGCAGCCTAATGATTGTTTGTTTTTTAACTTGCCGTTCGTTCGTTCGTTCATTGTTTCTCTCTTGTACTTTGTTGTGTGTGTGTGTGTGTGTGTTTGGTGGACTGGCTGGCTGGGTGCATATTTATTGGCCATTTAAAACTATAGCTTAAACCCCTGCTCCAGCACATGGCCTACTACACACAAGGCCCTTGTCTTTTATGGAGTCCTCATTGGGTCGTCTCTAGGCCTATACGTACAGTACACTACATAGAACCACATAGCATCATTCGGGGCTGTTGACACTACCAGAGCTAGCCTATATAGGGGTTGGAATCCAGAACCGGAGGTGGAAGGAAGAACCGGATCAACATTGAGAACAGGAATCGGTTTGGAACTGTTTTATCACACTGGCATGTGGTCGTCATGTCTGCTGTACGGTTATACCAGGTTCTAAAACATTTTAATTTCAAGGACCACCCGTAAGGGTCCATTCAGGACAGGGCATCATCGGGGAATCAGTAGCTCAGCTCCATATGTGGAGATCTAGGGGATGATCCAGTCGTCTCCAGGGTTTGATCTTTGATGAGGTGGTTGTCACAACAATGTGATGTCACAATGTCAACAAACAGGTCAGCAGCTATTGTATGGGCTTTCCCAGATATGGGCTTGGGCATAAAAGGGATTCTATCTGTGTGGTTGCCCTAACAGGGCATCATCAGGGAATCAGATGTAGAGGTCAGCTCCATATATGGAGATCTAGGTGATGATCCAGTCGTCTCCGTGTATGGATATCCAGGGTTTGATCTTTGATGAGGTGATGTCACAACAATGTTATGTCACAATGTCAACAAACGGGTCAGCAGCACTAGACATTGAGGCGTTACTCACATACGGACAAGATGTGGTGGTTTTCATATCGCTAACTTGACTTGAACACTCAGGGCCTAGTCCATACTAGTGAGACGCCTCAGGGCCGTCTGGTCAGTGATGTATATCGGACCAGTTCCCCATATATGGATATGAAGTCCTGTTAGATATGGGCTTAATATTGATCACATCAGGGATCTCCATATATGGGCATAGAGTGTTTCCCATGACATCACAACATACAATCCCTTTTATGCCCATACATGGAGATCCCTGTCTGAAGTCAACCAGCCATGCCACTGTGATGTCACCGGTTTATGCCCATATATGGAGATCCCTGCTCTGAGTATCTGACATCACTGTGATGTCACCTGTGATGTCACAGTGATGTGTCAGGGGAACCAGAGTGTCAGGCGTTACACGTATGTACATACGGACAAGCTTTGCTGGTTCTGACAGTAAACTGCGACCTGCGGTCACAAATCAAACTGGGTGGTCCTTGGAATTAAAAAATGTATAACAGTAAAAAGAAATCACTGGTACTGGTATGTATGGTGACCCACACACTGTCGGCCCCATATACAGTACTGTAGGTAAACCGCTGGCAGTGACAGAGGAGAGAGCGCAGTGCCGTTTCCACTTGAGGGGTTTTAACTGGCGTCCGGACGGGCTGGGAGGTCCGGTGGGGGGTAGGGGGGCAGAAGAGAGGTGGTCTGGTCGGTGGTGTGGCTCGGACGGGGCGGCGGGGCTGACGGAGGGGCCGGGGCACCCGAGCGTCTAGAGGAAGGAAGCCACAAGAAGGATTGCCTTTCAGGAGTTACGAGCCCTTAAATCAGGGCCCTGGAAATCTCAAGGTTCCCCAAGACTGCTGCACAAGGAATCTGGAGGCACGGAGAAATATTGTTTATGGTTTAAAAGCCACCGGCGATGGATTTATAAAAGAAACATACATCATTGCAGGAAAACGGAACAAAACATTCTGGAAATAAATACTCACTCTATAGGTATACTTGTCACCCGGACAGCACAATAACAAGTGAATTGGAGGGAAGATCCTTCATTTCTGCTGGCAGCCGCTGCCCCCCAAGCACCCCTTCCTTCTGCTGTGCGCTGTGTGTGTGTGTGTGTGTGTGCGTGCGTGCGTGCGTGCGTGCATGCGTGCGTGCGTGCGTGCGTGTTTGCGTGCGTGCGTGCGTGCTTGCGCGTGTGTGTGGTTGGGAACACATTAGTGCCTGTGTACTGTGGACATATACTGTAAGCCTCCCTGTTTGGCCCTGCTTGAATGTCTGGGAATCATGTCATACTTTGCATAATTGATACATCGTACACAGTAAAAAAAAAAAAAAGTAAAAATAAATAAATAAATAAATAAAAATAATTCTGTGTTTAAAGCTGCAGTCCGTAACTTTTGAGATGGGGGACCGTGTGGCCAAATACATATTGAGATGGGGCTCCAGATCCAAATACATTCTAAATGGTTAGAATGTATTTGGATTGAACGTAAACGTGTAAATGGTTTAAACCCCCTCCCCCTATGAAGAACATTCATGGGGGGCCCGCAGTGAGTCCTTGTACCCACCCAGGGCCCAGAATGTGGTGCGACACTCCTGCATGAGGCCATCATTAAAGCTCCGGCTCCTAAATGGTTTGGTAAAAACCTTTTCTTCCAGATTTGTTTACTTCAACATGTTCCCATCATCCCCCCGCCCCCCCTCCATGCATCAGACAGCAGTCTGAGACGGCCTCGGGCTTCAGACATAAGTCTGAGAGACGTCATAAACGCGTGTCAATATGAACGAGTCCACTCCAGGAAACACAATTAACAGTATTGATTAGGCCCCTGCTGGCCTCCGATCCTGCGTCATAATTGTTGCTGTCGGCGCCAGAAACCTCTTATCTCCATATGTTTTAACTTTCTGTGTTTCTTTTCGTACGTAAACACCCTATAGCTTGATCCTACTGACAGCGTCACACGAAAGCATCAAAAGTAGCAGATCGGCAAGCTCGAAACCGTGGTGTGAAGCGACGCTTTTCGAGCCTTTTCTTTGGAACCTGAAAAGTAGCCGTTTTTGGACATAGGAGGTTTCCACTTGACAGAGATGATATTATAGGGAGATGTTGTTGGTTGTTGTGGGAGAAGTGTTTTTACAGGAAGGGTCGGTGACTTTTTGGTCAAAGATCTGACCTTGAGACGAAGGTGAACGATCCATGCTGTCTGTCTGTCTGTCTGCCGTCCGTTAGTTATGAATACATAAACAACCTGAAATGAAACCGTTCTTAAACCACTTAAACCCTTTATACTTACTTACTGTACATTCCCCCAGGACTCTTATGCAGTATATACCGTACTGTAGTAGGGCATATTCAAATATATATATATATTTTAGGGCTGTCAGTCGATTAACATTTTTAATCCCATTAATCGCATGATTGTCCATAGTTAATCGCACGATTAATCGCAATTAATCGCATATTTTGTATTTGTTCTAAATCTACCTTAAACAGATAGTAATACTCTATATACTATATATATCAACATGGGAGTAGACAAATAGCCTACTTGCTTTATGCAAATACAGCATATTTATTATTATTTGGAATAATAACAAATACTGTCCATAATAGGCCTAACAAACATATAACAACTTGAGAAAATATCCGCTTCCATTAGGACAGATTAATAGTGAAAGGACCACCGCTCATCGAGGTGCTGCATGCCTGAAGAAGGTCTATGACCAAAAGCTTGCACTTTATTTAACTGAAAATAAAGAACATGATTTTGCACACTTTTGAGTGTGCAGAGGCTCCCTTAAATCTTTCATTAGGACAGATTTAAAATAAACTTGGCATTCAATCACTAAACCCCAGCATCCCTATTCTAAGGGGATATTAACCAAAAGTAGCAGATTTACAAGCTCAGCCAGACCTGCTGGATTTCAGCCGGATTTGGGCCATTGGGCCATAACCAGGCCCAGACAGGTTTGGGCCAAACCTGTTTGCTATGTGGGTTCTCTGGCCGTTGTTGCATGCATTTGGTGGTCACTGTTAGCGTGTTGGTGCGGGGGTCTTGGAAGTAAGCTACTATGTGCTTGTGTACAAGTTGGAGCGCTCCTGTTCTTGAGAGCGTGTGTGTCTGGGGCTCGCGCTGTATACAGATGTGCCGTTTCGACGCTTCGGTATTTGATGCGCGCGACGCCGTCAGCGGTGATATTGTGGTTGTCGTCTGCTGCAAAAATCTCTGCCGTTTTGTCTGTCTCATACATAGTTATGGGGTCTCATACTATGACTAGCCCTGCTGCTAGCCGCATCACACACTGACTGACTGTTGTCAGCGCATTCGCTTCCTAACTCTCTATACTACGGAGCGCACCGAGGCTCAAACATCAGCTGCGTTAATCGCACGTTAAAAAAATTCTCGGCATTAAAAGGATTGTGAGTTAACTAGTTAATAGCGCGCTAAATTCGACAGGTATAATATATTTCAATCAAATGTTTTATGGTCACGATCAGGGCAGGAATTTCAGGGAGGCCATGAAGGCCATTGCTGTCGTTGCCCCTCAGTTTGGCCTTGTATTGTGAAATTGTGCCCCTCCAAAAAATGGCATTTCCTGAGGCCACAGTGGCCTTACTGCCCCAGCCCAGCTGACTGTACTACTTTCTCCTCTTTCTCTGCCTTGTCAATATGTAGACACCAGTGTCTTGTTGAGTCCCCATTTTTAAACCAATCCAGTATCTTTGATTTGTGCAGGGCTGAGCATCAGATTGTAAATACCCATTTATTTATTTCACAGCAGATATGACGGTTCAAGTGGTTAAATATCACACATTGATGTCAATCACAAATTGACATGAATCCAGAATACACTGATGATCGTGCTGTCAAACAATGAAACTATATGGAATCTACGAAAAGGTTGTGGGGGTCCCTGCTTCATCTCTCTTTCAACTAAGGGGTCCTTGGCCTGAAAACGTTGTAGACCCCTGCCCTGTACACTAGGTCTACTTCTTGTATATGAAGCAACGCTGCATATTGTCACATGAGCTTGTAGATTGCCCGTTTTAAAGAAGCTGTACAAACATAACCGAATAATAGTTCATGGTACTCCTTTTACTTGTTTTCCTGTGTAGAGGGCTCGAGGTTGACTGGTTTCCTGTCCCCGCCTCCAACGCAGGGTCCTGCAGGGTAAAACAATAACAAAGCATTTTCAATAATTGAAAAGACACATGGGCAACATGTATTAATGACTAAACTCTACTCGACGAGCCTTGTGTGCTCTTCCTGAAACACTTTGAAAGGGAGATGAAACCCTGGCCAATAGGCTCACTTACTGAAGTTTTCCGGTTCAAGTTAAAAACTACATGAGGATTAAAATAAAGTTATGTAAAAATCTTATGTTTCCATTTCAGTGGTGCTCAAACTTTTGAATGTCAAGGAACCCTAGAATTATATTTGACCGCGGATCCCCATCTCAAGATATGTTGTTCCAGGGGACCTGAGAAAAGAAAGATTTGAGTTACAAACGTTTGCTTTAAAATGGACCTCTTGATCTACAAGCTCTCAACAAGACGTCCTGTTCACTTCTATTCCGTGCGAACATTCAATTCGGGCCGACAGGGTCTCACGCTTTCACTTGTCTTGCTTGCTAGATCAGTGATTCTCAATCTGTGGGTCGGGACCCCCAGGGGGGTCACCAAATTATTTTGAGAGGTCTCCAGATGATTAACGTAATGTGCAACATTGTTTTCTTACTCAACAGTAATCAAACCAACACAAAGTTCAAGTGTATAGAGGGTTTATGCACATTTCTAAAGTGACAATTTAAGGACTTTTTAATACCTCTAAAATGACAAATTAAACATTGGCCAAATTGTCAATTATTAGAGGCAGATATTGTGAAAATATCAGATCTACCTGCACACAACGCCTCGCAGTGATCATGTAGATCTGCTATTTTCACAATAGAACCGTGTTATACAAAATGTAATGCCTCAACTCTTAGTGCTTGTCAGGGTGTTAAAATATGATTATTTTGGGGGTCCCAAGTTAAAATATGATTATTTTGGGGGTCCCATGTTAAAATATGATTATTTTGGGGGTCGTGGCCTGAAAAGGTTGAGAACCACTGTGCTAGATGACTTGAAACACACGTGTGCCCCGTCTGGTCGAAACATAGACATGATGTGAAGCAGGGACCAGCTTGGATGGGTGTTTGATGGGTGATTTTTCACCGGCTTGTCTTGTCTTACATGCCCCCCACCCCCACCCCCGAGGGACCTCATGGACTGTGGCCAGGGCATTTGCCAAAGTAGTGACTGATGAATCTATTAGATTATACATATTGATAGATATTGACGGATGGGGATTTGATCGATGCCGCTCTCTTACAAACACTTGTCCTCGGGGGGTACAGGGATGGGGGGGGTGGAGGGGGTGGGGGGCTTGGGGAGGTGGGGGGGAAGAACTGGACAAAAGCGTCTATAATAGAGTGGAAAACGAGAACGCAGGGAAGAGTGGATATAGAGCCGTGGTGTCGGAGGAGAAAAGCTCGTCCGACAGTGATGGACGGAGTGGTTTAATTCTTGACGAGGAGAATTCACCGTTTGGTGTGTTTGTGTGTGTGCAATTCTCTGTGTGTGTGTGTGGTTAGGTGAGCATGCACGTGGGTGTACAAATAAACTAAAGTTGTGGGGCGAAAAGTGAACCTTGCCCTAAAGGGCGAGGTCGCGCCACAGTGATGTGGACATCGGGGTTGTGGACATCAGGGATCTCCATATAGGCATAAAGGCCCTTTTCCACCGGCAGCGATAACGATGACGATAGCCATAAAATATCACAGCGATAATTATGCCTTCACATTGATGTCCGATAAAGTTATCGGACATAAATGTGAAGAGGCGCCAATTAACAGCCGCTCGCGCAGAGCGCACCTCGAGCTGTTTGTCAGAGACCCAGTTCCATATCACTGTGATCTTAACCACA
The DNA here is from genome assembly GCF_963921795.1 of Nannobrachium achirus. Lineage (NCBI taxonomy): Eukaryota > Metazoa > Chordata > Actinopteri > Myctophiformes > Myctophidae > Nannobrachium > Nannobrachium achirus. The sequence goes on along the minus strand of NW_027664714.1, from coordinate 71,734 downwards.
TCGTTGTTGATCCTAACAATGTAGTTGTCGGCTATCGTTGTCTTTATCTGTGTTGGGTGGATGCTGCCGATCCACTTCAATTGAAAACCCACTTTTTTAAATCGTTATCGTTATCGCTGCCGGTGGAAAAGAGCCTTAAAGGGGATTTGTTCCCCTGGCATCACAGGGATCTCCATATCTCCATATATGGGCATAAAAGGGATTTGTTTCCCTGGCATCACAGGGATCTCTCTAACAGGGCATCATTAATATTGATGACATCAGGGAACTCCATATATGGGCATAACAGGGTTTCTGTTAGTGTGATATCACAGTGAAGCCAGAGCGTGACGTCAGAGCGGCAAACCAATTCTGGTAGAGTGGTTGCCCTGACATCACAGTGACATCAGAGCATGATGCATTATGATGACACATTTTTATGGACTTATGGGTTTGCCCATAGAAAAATGTGTACACGTCTACACGGACAAGCTGTGACATTTCTCATTTATCTAAACTGCGACCGCCGGTCGCAATTATGTTTTTTGTTGTTCACAGGTGTCGTATACGCTGAGTACCAGCTCAGTTTAACGCGCTGGGAGCTTTTTACATGCAGGGCGATCTTCAGAAATGCAACACTTGCGCGCAACAAAGTATAAATGAGGGCTTAAGGTTGTGGCAGTGGGCAGAAGTGCGTGTGTGTGAGAGTGTATGTGTGTGTGTGTGTTTGATGGATGGGCTGGCGGGGGCAAGGCCGCGGATAAGAGTGCAAACAAACGGGGTAATAAATGAGAGCGACAGAGCGTCGGCGATGGGGCCCCTCGCCCCCTCCCCGCCCGCTCCCCGGGCGCCCCTGATGCATGCCGACCGGCCGCGACGGCCATTTGTAACGGAAGAAATGAGGAAGCTGTCACCGCGATGAAGAGACAATGTTCCATCCTGGGGAGAACAGAGGAGAGGAGAGGAACAGGGACGTGCAGAGAATGTTAGAGAGGCAGGGGCTGACATTTCTAAAAGGGCCGTTTGGCGAATGTATCGAAAATAGCAGACCTCCAAGCTCACGACGCGTCGCGCTGCGACGTGTTGAGCTTGGAGGTCGGCTATTTTCAGTGCTTGATACCACACTAAACTAACCATAAAAAGGCAATACTGGAGATGTGGCGTAACGGCATGGATTTCTACACACATGTAGCTGAGATGCTTTTCTCATTCTCTTTGCTCTTTTGCTTTTGCACTCTTTCTTTCCTAAGTCATTATTACTTATTATTTTATCTTTAGATGTGTTGTTTTCTGTTGTTCTGCTTTATTGTATATATATCACTGCATTGTCTGTAAGGATGCCGTACAGAAATAACTTTTACTCTTATGTACCTGTACGAAAGACGTAACAATATAGTACAACCTTGAACCTTGAACCTTGCATTCAAGTTCAGCAGAGTTTGGACGAGGCGATTCTCTTGAATGCTGCCCTCAGGTACGGCATGGAAAGAGGGGGCATTTGCATTTATTTCACCTTCGTGAAAATGGTATTCATGGTCTGGAGAGGGCACTTTTTCACCGACTGTTAAAAGGGCAGGGGCTCCAGCCCCCTTTCGTGCCTATGTGTGCACGTGCCTGGAGGAGAAGAGAATGGGGAGAGGAGTTCTCTCTCTCTCTCTCTCTCTCTCTCTCTCGCTCTCGCTCTCGCTCTCTCTCTCTCTCTCTCTCTCTCTCTCTCACGCGTGTTGTGGATCTCTGCTCTGTGGGGGACTAATCAAGGCGAGGCGGGGAGCTAATGCGGGCCATAATGAGAGGAGCGCTCAGTGACACATCACACACGCACGCACACACACACGCACACACACCCATGCACACCACTCAGTTCCGTTAAGTAGAGTGGTGGAGCTGCCATTTCTCCAGTTGTGAGGACGCAAACACGCACACGTTTGCACGCACGCACCAGTGGTGGAAATTAACTTAGTATGTTTACTTAAGTACAATTTTGAGGTATTTGTACTTTACTTGAGTATTTCCAATTTACAATACTTTTACTTCTAATCCACTATATCTCTGATCCAAATGTTGTTACTAGTTACTTTGAAGCTATAAATTATAATATTACCAGTAAGACTCCCTAATCGGGAGATAAGCAACCGTTGGTTGCTTATCTCCACAAATAGGCCAAAATTTTATATTATAAAACACACCATAAAGCACTTTAGCCCAATTTTGTACCGTGACTATTTGAAAATAGCCAATCGTCGCATCGCATTGTGAACGTTTTGTACTTTTACTTCTTATTAATGCCAACCCTTTTATACTTTTAAGTACATTTTAAATTCCGTACTACTTGTACTACTTGTAACAGAGTATTCCTATATTGCAGTATTGATAGTTTTACTCAAGTAAAACATTTTTCCACCACTGGCACACACACACACACACACACACACACACACACACACACACACACACACACACACACACACACACACACACACACACACACACACACACACACACACACACACACTCTCACAGGTGCACAAGCCAGTGCCCTCCATCCGAAGAGGAGTCAGGGGTAAATTGAGGACACGGACTAGAGGAGGAGGAGGAGAGGGGAGGACCTGGCATCGCTGGTCTGCAGCCACTAGATGCTGTCCAACCGCAGCTTTACCCTTCGGACCAGCGATGACCAGCGAAGCAGACTGAGAAGGTTGAGAAACGGGGTGCCACAGGGGTCTGTCCTCTCACCACTGCTATTCAACGTCTACATCCATGACCTCCCGGAGACGTTATCCAGGCAATATGGATACGCAGATGATCTGGCCATCATGCTGCGACAACCAACATGGCCAGCGGTGGAAGAGGGTCTTAACCAGGACATGGGCACCTTGGCTGCCTACTTGCGCAGATGGCGTCTGCAACTGAGTATGGGGAAGACTATATCTGCCGCATACCACCTGTGTAACAAAGAGGCAAAGAAGGAGCTGTTGGTGTCTGTCGACAACAATCGTCTGGAACACCAATTTGCCCCCAAGTACCTCGGGGTTCGGCTAGATAGGACACTGTCCTACAAACAACACCTGGAAGAAGTGAGAGCCAAAGTGACATCAAGGGTCTCACTTATCCGCCGCCTCGCTGGCACAACCTGGGGTGCCTCTGCCAGGACACTACGTATCTCGACGCAAGCCCTGGTGTTCTCTGCGGCAGAATACTGTGCCCCAGTCTGGAGTAGGAGCCCACATGTGAAGAAGGTTGATCCTGTCATCAATAATGCCCTTCGGATCATAACTGGCTGCCTGAAACCCACCCCTGTGTCCTACCTGCCAGTCCTAGCAGGAATTCCCCCGGCCAGCCTAAGACGAGAGGCCGCTACCCTCACACTCGCAAGGAAAGCCCAAAAACATGACTGGCATATCTTGCATGAAACAACAACAAAGGCAGTGCCCCCAAGCAGACTGAAGTCCCGCCACCCCTACAACAGGTCAGCTCAAGAGATGCTTGGTTCCATCCCTGAGGACATGTCTGCAAGAACATGGCTGGCAACTGCCTGGAGGCGGGAATGGGAGTCGGCTGAGCCTACAAGTATGCACCATCACATCCTAGACCCGGGAGATGGAGTCGAAGGAGAACACCTACCACGCCGGCAGTGGACCCTGCTGAACCGCCTTCGCACTGGGGTTGGCCGCTTCAAAACACCCATGAAGAAATGGGGCCTGGCAGACAGTGCAGTATGCGAGTGTGGAGAACCCGAGCAGACTGCAGAGCACATAATCACCACCTGTCCTCTGTACAGACCTCCTTCAGAGGCCGGCCTCTTCCAAGTGGGACCAGAGACGAGGGCGTGGCTTTCCAACACTGAGCTGGACATATGACGAAGATACACGAAAGAAGAAGAAGAAGCCACTAGAGAGAGAGAGAGACAGACAGACAGACAGACAGACAGACAGACAGACAGACAGACAGAGGACACTGCTGGACAAACTCCTGTGTCTGTGCGTGTTTTTTTTTCCCTTCTTCTCTTTGTGGAGAGCTCTCTCTTCTTGTTTGTTATTGGTTTAGTTATTTGTGTTAGTGCTAAATCGGGACGTGCAATCCGTCACGGCGCCGGGTCCGTGATGATGTTCCGTGTTCTCCGTGCCACCCAGACACACTGCTATAGGTACAACAAGGCCTGGCAACAATGCAATGGGGGCAGGAGGAGGCAGGCTGCTGCTGCTGCTGCAAACCATGTGCTTGTTGTTGGGTTTATTTATCTCATCAAGACCGGGTCTGCGTTGGTAAAAGAAATCATGAGGCAGGGGCTGACATTTCTAAAAGGGCCTTGTGAAAATATCGAAAATAGCAGACCTAAATTAACCATAAAAAAGTCAATACAGGTCCCAAAATATTTCCGTGTCTCCGTACAACATCAACGCTGATCAGTACGCGATGGGTGGAGTGGGGGTGAAGCGAAAGGTCACTTCAGTTGGATTCTTCCAAGTTGGGCGAAGATACCGAAGCAACCGTTCACGCGAGAGCTCGGTCGCGCGTCTTCTCGTCTTTGCGTTCACTTAGTATGTAATCACGCCAATCAAACCACCCAGGTTTGGACGCAGCTTAACAGTTTTCTGATAAATGTGCGTTTGATCAGTCATTCTCAATTTTTTTCGGGAGAAGGGCCACCCAAAATTATATGCATTTGAGTCACAAATGTTCGCTTTAAAAAATTATATTTAATAAAACAAAATAAAAACAGCAGATCTACAAGCTCGGTGCCACTCTCTGATCTTGTAGATCTGCTATTTTTGAATATCCGAAGTATAAAATAATGGTTAAAGTGGTTAAAATCGAAAGTGACACAGATGCGTCCCGGGTATTACTGGGTTATGTGTGTGTGTGTGTGTGTGTGTGTGTGTGTGTGTGTGTGTGTGTGTGTGTGCGTGTGCGTGTGCGTGTGCGTTTGTGTGCTATCACCGGGTAGGGTAGGCAGGGGCTACAGCTGCGGGAGGAGAGGAATTGGGGCCTTGCACCTGGCGGCGGGGATAATTAATGCGGACGTAGCGATCCGTAAATAAATCAGTGCCTCTCCTCCGTCTTCAACGGGACTTTTCTGTTTAGGGTCAAAATCCCCCCCCTTCCCTGCTCTGCACTGGATTAATCACGCCTGCAGGAGCGAGCTCTACTGGCGCTGCGTGTTGTGTTTGTGCAGCGCGCGTTTTGTTGTGCACGCGTTGGTAACAACGCCCGATTTATACTTAGCTGTGCGTTGTTGCGCGGAGCACCCGGAAATGGGCAGATCTCTACCAACTCACAATGCGTTATATCTGATGTTTTTTGGTAAACCGGGCTAGATAGATTCTTTATCACAGTGGTTCTCAACCTTTTCAGGCAGCGACCCCCAAAATAATCATATTTTAATAGGGGACCCCCTACCCTGAGGAGCAAGAGTTGAGGCAGATCTACATGCGAGTTGAGGCAGATCTACAGTACAATGTTCACAACGCCTCACGTTGCGAGGTGTTATGAGCATGTAGATCAGCTATTTTCACAATTTCTGCCTATAATATTTCACGATTAGTTTAATTTGTCATTTTAGAGCTATTAAACGTCCTTAAATTGTCACTTTATAAATGTGCAGATACCCTCAATACACTTAAACTTCATGTTGGTTTGTTTACAGTTGAGTGAGAAAACAATGTTGCACATTAAGTTAATCATCTGGGAACCCCCCAAAATAATGGGGGGTCCCCAAAAAAGTCCTTGCGGTCTTGTTTCCATTGGGGTCCTATATGTTTGTTTGTTTGCTAACGTGAGTATTGCGTGAACGTGCCACCTTTGGCGCGTCCCATCATCGCGAGAGAGAGAGAGAGAGAGAGAGAGAGAGAGAGAGAGAGAGAGAGAGAGAGAGAGAGAGAGAGAGAGAGAGAGAGAGAGAGCTGCGTGGAGTCTTTATTTCCTCCTCTTTGCACATTGTAATCCGTGAGGAGCAGGGGCGTCACAAGGGGGGGGAAAGTGGGACTGAGTTACTAGGGCCCAAAGTGGAGGGGCCTTAATTATTTTATACTTTTGCTGTTGAAAAATAGCTGCGAGCTACGGAGCTTGTAGATCTGCTATTTTTGAAAAGTTCTGAACATGTGTTCAAATTTTGCTTCTGGGAGGTCCCTCCCTGGAACTACATATCTGAGATGGGGGTCCGTGGCCAAATACATACAGTATAATTTTGGGGTCCTTGACATGAAAAAGTTTGAGCACCCCTGACATAGAAACATAGATTTTTCAATGGTTATCTCTCGGTCGTCCTCAGACGAGCTTCCATCAGAGTCTCCAATCTTTCCGGTTCTCCATACACCCGGCCAGCTCCAAAGAGCTTTCAGCTCCCGCATCCTTCTTCAGGACGTCCACATACATTAACGCGGAACGTCCTCACGATCGATGCCCGCGTGTTGGTTCCCACAGGACCAGCCTGCTGGCCGGAAGCTCCCGATGTCTGTGGCAGTGGCCGGCCAGCTTCATCCTCCTAGCTGCTACCTTCTTGCTGAGCTTCGGCAGTTGCCTGTACAACAGGTCCTTGTTGGTACTGTAGATGTTCTGGTCCACTTTCAGAACAGCTCGTAGCATTCTGGTGTAGCACCCATCCAGGGACTTCTGCAGGGTGGGTGTCAGGGTCCAGCTTTCGCAGCCATACCGGAGGACAGACTCCACAGTGGCGTGGAATAGGCTCAGCTTTATGTGTCGGGGGAGATTCGAGCACCACACTATTGACATGCCGTTCAGGGCCCTCCACGCTAGTGCCTTCCTGACCTTAAGGTCCTGTTCTGTGGAGTTCATAAAGCACAAATAATGCGTTCCCAGTCTAAATGGGTTAAACCCCCTCCTCCCCCATGAAGAACATTCATGGGGGGCCCGCAGTGAACCCTTGTACCCAGGGCCCAGAATTTGGTGCGACACCCCTGAGAAGGAGGTAGAGGAGGACAAACAACAGTGAGGGAAAAAAAAACAGAAAACAACAGAATGTCATAATTTGCAGCGTCGTATAATTAGCCCCGCCCTCAGCAGCGCGACACACAGTGATGAATAGGTGAACCTTTACGTTGCATTCGTCATGTCAGCGTTGGCATTGTCGCAGATGGGGGGGGGGGGGGGGGGTCAACCACGGCGTGTGTATATAGGGAACGGGTTGATGATGCCGGGGTTCATGGGCCCTAGCGTTGCCAGATTCTGCACGAGAAATAAGCAAAACCAGGTCTCTAAGGAAAACCAAGCCCAAAAGTGACTATAACGCACAAGCACTTGTATTTTGAAAGTAGCCGATATACATATATCACAGCGCGTGTGAGCTTGTAGATCTGCTATTAAATCTTTTTTTTTTTAAGAAAACCTGACATTTTTTTTAAAACATTCTGACCATAAAGACTTGGCACAAAATATTTTCAGGGTAAAGGCCCATTCCCACTGGGCCAGATAACAGATAAAAACATCTCTTTCTCCAGATATTTTTCCATTCAAAGTGGATGGTAGATACAGATAAAAAAAATATCTGCCACAGATAAAATAAATCTGTGGCAGATATTTTTTTTATCTGTATCTACCATCCACTTTGAATGGAAAAATATCTGGAGAAAGAGATTAAAAATGTAAAATAAATTCCATAAATTAGAAAACAAATGTTTAAGAAGTAGAGAAAATAGCCGATCTACAAGTTCACAACACGGCGTGAAGCGATTGCAGATCTGCTATTTTATCTGGTTTGGGTCCCGGGCAATCTCTCTTTTCGTGCGCTACTTTATGACAAGCGTTTCTTTGCCTTTTTTTTGTGTGTAGTGTTGTCAGTCGTTTTGTGTGTGCGTGCGTTTCTTTTTTCCTCTTGTCGCCGGGGTGTAATCTTTCTTAGTCAAAGCCTGTTTGTACTGTATGTCTCTCGGGCTACGGCCTCTCTCTCTCTCTGTCCCCCTGTGCACACATACAGTAGACATCAAAGGGGGCTTGAGCCCCTTCCCTTTTATATGCCTCTAAAAAGTGCCCTCTCCACACCATGAATGCAGTTTTCAAGAAATACAAACGCCCGCTCTTTCCTTGCCATACCTGAAGGCAGCATTCAAGAGAATTGCCTTGTCCAAACTCTCCTGAACTTGAATGCAGCATCTTAATATGTTGAAAGATTGTCCTCTCTGTGTAGAAATCCATGCCGTTACGCCAGTATCTCCGGCGGTATTCACTTGATTACGCTTTAGTTCAGTTAGTTCAGTCAAGCACCGAAAATAGCCATCCTCCAAGAGCTTGGAGGTCTGCTATTTTTGACATTTTCACCAAAATGCCCTTTTAGAAATTTCAGCCCCTGCCTCTCTGTATTTTTATAGTTGTCATGATGACAAGGAATTAAGTTTCCAGATTTTCTCTCTCACCATGCTTACTCATGAGGTATAACTCCTCCCTAATCAGCTAATGTGTGAGACAACACCTGATTCCCATTTGCCCTCATCACAGGGATAGGTCCCATTATAACCCAAGCGCTTTTAGATGCATTTGATTGTTTGTATGTATCTCAGGCACCATATTTATGTTTATGTGTGACTTGTAATATGTTCTGTATACCCTGAAGAAGTCAGTTGTACTGCCGAAACGTCGGTTTATCTCTGTGTCCTAATAAAAGTTTTGGCATTTGGCTATAAGGTGTGTGTGGCCACTCTTTTGTCTATAATAGACATCTTCTGAGCCCCTGCCTCTCTAAAATTCTCTGCTCGTCCCTGGTCACCCCCGCCCCATGTTTCTAGAGCGGTGCTTATCTCCCGCCCACTCACTCTCTCCTCTCCCCAAACGCTGCTATAACGTTATCTCTGACAGTGCGTCTAGTTCTGCTGTCCCGGACCCGTGGTGGGTGCAGGGCCGTGGTGGGGTGGGGCGGGGCTGGGCGTTAAGAGCTAACGCTCTCTCTCTCTCCCCCTGGCCCGTCCACTCCTATCTGGCAGACTGATAGCCTCTGATCGATCCTCATCACCTCCCTGATCTATTATTCATTCCACCTTTCATGTCCTGATGGAGAGCAGGGCTGTAGTGTAGGGTGGAAGAAGAGAGAGAAAGAAAGGGGACACTACCTGTTTTGTTTGTCAGGGCTGGGGGGGGGACTGGGAGACCGAGGATGCTTGCCATGTAGCCCCCGCCACCCGCTTGTTGCCCCCTTCTAAATTAACACTCTACTTCAGGGGTTCTCTTTCTTGGGCTGTGACCCCCAAAACAAGCATATTTGAACTGGGGAACCTCCACCCTGACAAGCACTGGGAATTCTAGGTATTACATTTAATGTGACTCGGTTCCACAGATAGATATTGTGAAAATAGCAGATCTACATGCTCAAACGCCTCGCAGTTGCGAGGCGTTGTGAGCAAGTAGATCTGCTATTTTCACAATGTTTCGCCTCTTGCTTACTTAATATTTGACAGTTTGGCCTGTTTGGTATTAAAACGGTCCTTGAAAGTCCTTAAATTGTCACTTTATCAAATGTGCAGATTCCCCGTATACACTTGTTCTGTGAGTTGGTTTGTTTACCGTTGCGTGAGAAAAAATAAGCTAATCATCTGGGGACCCCACAAAATGATTTGGGGACCCCAAGTCCCGAACCCAAGTTTGAGAACCACTGGTCTACTTGATCATACTACAGCGTCACACAAACGTATTAAAAGTCTTGAGTTCTGCTACAGTACTTTTGCTATTTTTTTATTTGAATCCTGAAAATTAAAAGCTTTGGATTGTTGGACAATGCTAACTTTTCTATTACACAGCCCCTTGCACACAAAAGCAAAAGAGTATTCCAAAAGTATGTGCTTTTCAATAAGAATTACATACAAGTTACATAGTGCTGCATATAGTACAGCAGGGGTTCCCAAACTGTTTTGGCAGTGAAAACAGCAGATCTACAAGCACACAACGCCTCAGCGAGGTGTTGTGTGCTTGTAGATCTGCTGTTTTCACAAGTTTTGTGAGACAGTCTTGTATGATGAAGCAGGGCTTTGTTTTACCAAAAGACATACACATTTGAAACTTGGAGATACGAGGTTTCTGCCCGACAGTGACAATATTTTAGTGATTATGTTGTAAGGAAAACGAAAGCCATATTGGTTAGAACTGACTGAAAATAACTCTGTACTTCAAGTTTAAAATTATACTAAATATTTTTTCAAGTGTGCAAATAAATTCCAAATATTATGACTGCCGTCACGGCACCCCAGGGTGCCCACTTTGAAAACCCCTGTACTCAAGAAAATGTACTTTGCTACTGCCCACCACTGCAATTAGGAACACATTTGTTCTATTTGTATTACGGCTCGAGCGCCCCCCCCCCCCCCCCCCCCCAAAAAAAAGAAAAGAAAAGAAAATAGATACCTCCCCTCCACCCAATTGTATTATTTGCATAATGGGATAGAATGGCTTTGGAATTGCCGCCCCATGGGGCTTTCTTTGGGGCAGAGAGAGACGCGGGGACACAGCCAGGGACACAGAGATAGAGAGAAGACATGGTACCGACGGCTGTTTGGGGGGAAGTGTGTGTGTGTGTGGGAAATTAATGGTGCATTTTTTGTTTTTATAATGTGATTTAATGATGCAATTCGTCTAATAATAAAAAAAAGAAACATTTTTTAACATTCACGCCGTTCATTTGTGCACGTCCCCTCCCTCGTTGTCGCGGGGTGCTAGGAAACCCAGTGGGCCAATGAATGCAAACATCTCCTTGCGTCTCCTCGAACCCGCTCAGAGCGCTCCAGGCCTTTTTATTGGCTCTGTGATGGATGTTTTTCAGGTTTGGCGTTTCTCAACCACTGCGCAACAATTCCAAACGCACCCCCCGCTCCCCCTTTAACTACTCCTCCTATTTGGCTGTGCGTTGAGGAGGGCCTCTCATCTCCAGACGTCGTACATCTAATGCATATTGAGTGTGTGTTTGGTTGAGGATCATTTCATTGTCTCTTAAACGAAGCTTTGCCTCTCAGCTGCTAATTTAGCCGCACACCGTCTCATTAGAGAGCGGAGGGCTGACAAACGACGGACGCGCTTCTCTGAGAAATGAGCTCTGTTAGTTATTTATTTATCCATCCATCCATCCATCTTCAACCGCTTATCCGGAATCGGGTCGCGGGGGTAACAGTTCCAACTGAGACTTCCAGATTTCCATATCCTGAGCAACTTCCTCCACTCCCTCAGGGAGTATACCGAGGCGTTCCCAAGGCCAGTTTGGATATATAATCCCTCCATCTGGTCTTAGGTCTGCCACAGGGTCTCCTCCCAGTGGGACGTGCATCGAGGACCTTCCTACAGTTCCTAGGAAGGCGCTCGGGGGGCATCCGTACTAGATGCCCGAACCACCTAAGCTGACTCCTTTCCAAGTGAAGGAGCAGCGGTTCTACTCCAAGTCTCTCTCGGGTGATTGAACTTCTCACCCTATCTCTAAGGGAGATGCAGCCACCCTTCTGAGAAAACTCATTTCAGCCGCTTGTACCCGAGACCTCATACTTTCGGTCATGACCCACACTTCATGACCATAGGTGAGAGTAGGAACGAAGATTTCTCTGAATTATGTTGTTGCTGTCAGGCGGAACACCCTACTTGGGGGCACAGTGGCGCAGTCGGTAGCGCTGTCGCCTCACAGCTAGAATGTCCCGAGTTAGAACCTAGGTGGGGGTGGTCAAAGGGGCCTTTCTGTGTGGAGTTTGCATGTTCTCCCTTTGTCCCCTAGGGTAGGTACAGTAGGTAGGTACCCTCACAAAAACATGCAGTAATCCTGGTCTCTATACTGCCTCCCCCTGGCCAGCCGGGGCGCCTGATGGAGGGGAAAGGAACTGGTTGGAATAACGTGTTCCTTCCACGCGCTACGTTCTAACGGGGAAACTCCCCCCTGTCAGGTGATAAGAACTGATGCACTGAGGGAGGCATGAGCTCAGTTCGGGGCTCACCCCAGGTTGGCAGTTGGAGAGCAGAGCCCAGGATTACAGCTTAGGCCATGGTTCTTCAAGAGGGGGTCCGGGACGCCTAGGGGGTCCTCAGAGTTACTACAGGGGATCCTCCAAATCTTTGAGGGATAGAAACTTTTTTGCTCCTTCTTTATATTAAACACTTGAACCCTAGCGTCCATGTTCTGAGAACTTAACCAAAAATACCATTAGGCGTTGTGAGCTTGTAGATCGGCTATTTTCGGCAAAGAGCTTTGGTGTAGAGGGGAAAAAGAGCAGACTAAGTACAGAGTGAAAGGTCAAGTTTATTGTATTGGCGGTTCAAGTGATTTAAATATCTGAAAACACAAATTGACATGAATCCAAAATACAGTGACGATTGTGCTGTCAAACAATGAAACTATACGGCAGGGGTCCTCAATAGGCGGACCGCGGTCCATGTCCGGACCGCGAGGCACCGCCGACCGGACCCAGGACGAATTATAGTAAAAAATAAAATAAAATAAAAAAAAATGGAAAAACATCTCCACGTTTTTGTTTCCACTTCTCGTATTCATTCACTTTCATTGCATGCGCTGAGTGTGTGAGAGAGAGAGAGAGAGAGAGAGAGACAACGACGCGCTGATTGGCTGATGCCGGGCAACAAAGTATTATGGGCTGTCATGACAACGATGCGCTGATAGGCTGTTGCTACAGACCGCGGAAGTTTTCGGAGCAGCAGGAACAGCAGTAGCTTCAGCCATAGAGTTATAATAAGAAGCTTCAGCCACCAACAATGCAACTAGTTATAAATCAGTTGGGTTTCATTCACGCAAAACATCATCAACGTGAATACGTTTGCAGGATTGTAATCTTATCTCCAGAGTTTGTCGCGACGTGCCACGTCCCGACGGAACGTGACGGCTGCCTCTCTTTCTGCATGGATGTTGTTCTCCCATGGTTATCCCCACCGGGGGAAATGGATGTGCTGTGTGGCAGCGCGCCGCATCCAGTTGGGGTTACCGTGCGGCACAACGTGCGTCGATACCACGATGCGACGCTGCGCAGCCGTCCGCGTTCAGTGTGTGCTCCCCTGTCTCTGACGCGCGACACCTTGTTTTCATATCGATATTCACGTTGCGACACAAGCATAAATTATTCGAAGATTATCCCAGTTTGTTAAAAGAAACCAGAGCACCAGCGCAAAATATCTCTGCTCCATTTAACATTCTGTTCTCCCTGCTTTAATGGGTTGTTTCTCTTCAATCAAGTAAGGCCCCCAAATGATTTTGGAGGAGTCCCCAGCCCAGATGACAGTGAAGTCATAATTTAAGGACCCTTTTAATAATGAAAGAAACAGGAAAAGACCATTACTGCATGAAGCCTGGTGGGCGAGGTTATTACTGTATCAACAAACTACTACTAAAAAAAAAGATCAGGCATTGTAAAAAAAAATAATAATAATAAGAAAGGGATCCCTAATTATTTAAGATGAACAATAATGAGGGCAAGTGGCCATGACTGAGGGCAAGTAGAACATGACCTGTACTTTCCAGACGGACAAGTGCCTCTGAGACCATGGTGTCAACCCCTGGTTGGTACTTTTTTGTATCTTAGCCTACTATTTAAGATTGACCGACATAATAAAAATAAGCAAATATAAATATATTTTTAAATATATATATATATATATATATATATGTCACGTTTTTTTTGCGTCTCAGAGAATTAGAGAAACGGAGCGCTTGCCGTGCCGCACAGGGCGGAACAAGCGGTCGCCACAACAACGTCCTCCAGGCGGAGCCACTCGATTGTCCACGACATTGCAAGCGGCGCGAAGGCCAGCGGACCTTGGTCCGGCTCTTCGCCCCCGAGGCGCTCCGCCGGCCGCGCGAGTTACGAAGCCGTGGTGAATGCAATCGTTATATTTATGCCCAGGCCGTAAGGCCTGGGCAAGCCCACGATAAACGCCCTGTCCAAGTGACTACAATGGAGCTAATGGCTAAGCTCGGCTAGGCTAGGCTAGGCTAGGCTAGTAAATAAAGAAAGAGAGTCGCAAACGAGTGACGTCAGCCTTCACTATTGAATGGCTGCGTCGCCATCTGGTGGTGATTAGTGTGTGGTGAACTACAAAACGAGCGCTCTTACCACAGTCTCCCTGAGTTACCCAAAATGACTGTAACATATATATATATATATATATATATATATATATTAATTGTTTAATTTTTTTCCCGGACCCGGGCCTGTTTCAAAAAAATATTTGTGGACCTTCAAGATTTGTATTTGAGGACCCCTGCTATACGGAATCTACGATAAGGTTGTGGGGGTCCCTGCTTCATCTCTCTCTCAGCTAAGGGGTCCCTGGCCTGAAAACATTGAAGACCCCTGGCTTAGGCAATTGGCACAGGGTAAAAAAATGCGTTACAAAATCGTGGGATAACATTTTAAACTAGAAAAATATTGTTCCTTCGAAACAATTGTGGGCTCGCTTCAAGGCAGAAAGCAATGGCTATAAAAGCACAAAATGTCAAGATCGCAGGCAGTGCTCTCTTTGACGTTACTGACGTCAAAGATTGGTCCATTTTGTTCCAAAAATGTGTTGTGCAAAAGTTGACCCGCTGGTGGCGCTATAACAGGCCAATGTGAGAAGGTTGGTATCTGTTCCTTGACCTATTGGGAATGTGCTTGCAAGATTTCACGCACATCCCAGGCTGTGTTCATGATTTGAGGTGTTTTTGGCTTTGGACACTTTATCGCTGCTTGCAGCTATATTTATTATTATTATTTTATAATTTTTTTGTGTGCACTTCATAGGCATGTTAGATAAAGGTCCTTAGATTGCGTGTAGAATGTTTCATGCAAATTGCAAAAAAAAATCCTAGAATAAAAACGGGTTTAAGCGTTTTACAAACTGCTCAAAATTATATAGCGCCCCCCTTTGGCCATTTGGGGTAAGATTGGTTTCAGTGATATTTGAACTAACCCTCTACACTATTTTGTCATGAAAATGTGACTTTGCATGTATGTTTTAGAGGCAGAAGAATAATTTGCATAAAAATGCAATATTGTTTGAATTATTTAAAAAAGCATGTTTCAATGTTAAAGAAATCCGATCTGACAGATCTTTAGATATCGGTCCAAAGTTCACGTAAAAAAAGTTTTGTGCACGTGACGCGAAAATTCCAGAATAAAAGCGGGTTTACGCGTTTTACAAACTGCTCAAAATGGCGGAGAATCTTAGGGCGGAGCTTACTTAACAACGACACAGATGTCTTCCGCTTGAGTCAAAGCACGCGTGTAACAAGTTGCATGTCTTCAAACGAAACGAGTCATGACTTATGCCCGTTTGAAGTTTGCATTTTCAGACGCTTTGTATAGCGCCCCCCTTTGGCCGATTGGAATAAAATTGGTTTCAGTGATACTTTGACTAACCCTCCACATCTTTGCCAAATGCCATGAACTTGTAACTTTGCATGTATGATTTAGAGGCCGAAGAATAATTTGCATAAAACCGCAATATTTATTGAATTATTAAAAAAATATATTTCACTTTAAAAAAAATCTGGTTGATCAATCTGACCGTATTGGTCCAAAGTTCATGTGAAAAAAGTTTTGTGCACTTGACGCGAAAATCCCAGGAGGAGATAGATTTTTACTGTTTTTCATATAATTCCGAATTGTGGGAGACCTAAAGGTCAGAGGTCAAAAGTTAGAGGGTAAAAGTTGTTCGGCATGAGGAGACGCATAAGTGTATACAGGTTTCATGGCTGTATGTATAACACAGCATGAGCTATACCTGTTCAAAGATCGCACTTTCGAAAGCTTCCTACAGCGCCACCATTTGGCCGATTGCTGTAAAAAGTAATAGCACACTTCGCCACAGTAAGCTGAACACATTGATGTTTTTATTTTCATTTTCTCACTAAGTATGTAGGAGTAGAAAGGAACCGAAGTTTTGAGGAGAACTTGATATGACAATATCAAGTTCTCACTAGAAAAATATTGTTCCTTCGAAACAATTGTGGGCTCGCTTCAAGCCAGAAAACAATGGCTATAAAAGCACAAAATGTCAAGATCGCAGGCATTGCTCTCTTTGACGTTACTGACGTCAAAGATTGGTCCATTTTGTTCCAAAAATGTGTTGTGCAAAAGTTGACCCGCTGGTGGCGCTATAACAGGCCAATGTGAGAAGGTTGGTATCTGTTCCTTGACCTATTGGGAATGTGCTTGCAAGATTTCACGCACATCCCAGGCTGTGTTCATGATTTGAGGTGTTTTTGGCTTTGGACACTTTATCGCTGCTTGCAGCTATATTTATTATTATTATTTTATAATTTTTTTGTGTGCACTTCATAGGCATGTTAGATAAAGGTCCTTAGATTGCGTGTAGAATGTTTCATGCAAATTGCAAAAAAAATCCTAGAATAAAAACGGGTTTAAGCGTTTTACAAACTGCTCAAAATTATATAGCGCCCCCCTTTGGCCATTTGGGGTAAGATTGGTTTCAGTGATATTTGAACTAACCCTCTACACTATTTTGTCATGAAAATGTGACTTTGCATGTATGTTTTAGAGGCAGAAGAATAATTTGCATAAAAATGCAATATTGTTTGAATTATTTAAAAAAGCATGTTTCAATGTTAAAGAAATCCGATCTGACAGATCTTTAGATATCGGTCCAAAGTTCACGTAAAAAAAGTTTTGTGCACGTGACGCGAAAATTCCAGAATAAAAGCGGGTTTACGCGTTTTACAAACTGCTCAAAATGGCGGAAAATTAAAGGGCGGAGCTTACTTAACAACGACACAGATGTCTTCCGCTTGAGTCAAAGCACACGTGTAACAAGTTGCATGTCTTCAAACGAAACGAGTCATGACTTATGCCCGTTTGAAGTTTGAATTTTCAGACGCTTCGTATAGCGCCCCCCTTTGGCCGATTGGAATAAAATTGGTTTCAGTGATACTTTGACTAACCCTCCACATCTTTGCCAAATGCCATGAACGTGTAACTTTGCATGTATGATTTAGAGGCCGAAGAATAATTTGCATAAAACCGCAATATTGATTGAATTATTAAAAAATTATATTTCACTTTAAAAAAAATCTGGTTGATCAATCTGACCGTATCGGTCCAAAGTTCATGTGAAAAAGGTTTTGTGCACTTGACGCGAAAATCCCAGGAGGAGATAGATTTTTACTGTTTTTCATATAATTCCGAATTGTGGGAGACCTAAAGGTCAGAGGTCAAAAGTTAGAGGGTAAAAGTTGTTCGGCATGAGGAGACGCATAAGAGTATACAGGTTTCATGGCTGTACGTATAACAGAGCATGAGCTCTACCTGTTCAAAGTTTGCACTTTCGAAGGCTTCCTACAGCGCCACCATTTGGCCGATTGCTGTATAAAATAATAGCACACTTCGCCACTGTAAGCTGAACACATTGATGTTTTTATTTTCATTTTCTCACTAAGTATGTAGGAGTAGAAAGGAACCGAAGTTTTGAGGAGAACTTGATATGACAATATCAAGTTCTCACTAGAAAAATATTGTTCCTTCGAAACAATTGTGGGCTCGCTTCAAGCCAGAAAACAATGGCTATAAAAGCACAAAATGTCAAGATCGCAGGCAGTGCTCTCTTTGACGTTACTGACGTCAAAGTTTGTCCATTTTGTTCCAAAAATGTGTTGTGCAAAAGTTGACCCACTGGTGGCGCTATAACAGGCCAATGTGAGAAGGTTGGTATCTGTTCCTTGACCTATTGGGAATGTGCTTGCAAGATTTCACGCACATCCCAGGCTGTGTTCATGATTTGAGGTGTTTTTGGCTTTGGACACTTTATCGCTGCTTGCAGCTATATTTATTATTATTATTTTATAATTTTTTTGTGTGCACTTCATAGGCATGTTAGATAAAGGTCCTTAGATTGCGTGTAGAATGTTTCATGCAAATTGCAAAAAAAATCCTAGAATAAAAACGGGTTTAAGCGTTTTACAAACTGCTCAAAATTATATAGCGCCCCCCTTTGGCCATTTGGGGTAAGATTGGTTTCAGTGATATTTGAACTAACCCTCTACACTATTTTGTCATGAAAATGTGACTTTGCATGTATGTTTTAGAGGCAGAAGAATAATTTGCATAAAAATGCAATATTGTTTGAATTATTTAAAAAAGCATGTTTCAATGTTAAAGAAATCCGATCTGACAGATCTTTAGATATCGGTCCAAAGTTCACGTAAAAAAAGTTTTGTGCACGTGACGCGAAAATTCCAGAATAAAAGCGGGTTTACGCGTTTTACAAACTGCTCAAAATGGAGGAAAATTGAAGGGCGGAGCTTACTTAACAACGACACAGATGTCTTCCGCTTGAGTCAAAGCACGCGTGTAACAAGTTGCATGTCTTCAAACGAAACGAGTCATGACTTATGGCCGTTTGAAGTTTGAATTTTCAGACGCTTCGTATAGCGCCCCCCTTTGGCCGATTGGAATAAAATTGGTTTCAGTGATACTTTGACTAACCCTCTACATCTTTGCCAAATGCCATGAACGTGTAACTTTGCATGTATGATTTAGAGGCAGAAGAATAATTTGCATAAAACCGCAATATTAATTGAATTATTAAAAAAATATATTTCACTTTAAAAAAAATCTGGTTGATCAATCTGACCGTATTGGTCCAAAGTTCATGTGAAAAAAGTTTTGTGCGCGTAACGAAAAAAACCCAGGAGGAGATAGATTTTTACTGTTTTTCATATAATTCAAAATTCTGGGGGATCTAAAGGTCAAAGGTCAAAAGTCAGAGCGTAAAAGTTGTTCGGCATGAAGAGACGCATACGTGTATACAGGTTTCATGACTGTAACTCAAACACAGCATGAGCTATACCTGTTCAAAGTTCGCACTTTCGAAGGCTTCCTACAGCGCCACCATTTGGCCGATTGCTGTAAAAAATAATAGCACACTTCGCCACTGTAAGCTGAACACATTGATGTTTTTATTTTCATTTTCTCACTAAGTATGTAGGAGTTGAAAGCGGACAAAGTATTGAGGAGAACTTGATATGCTCTGGTTGATAGATAAATAATGACAATATCTAAAGTGTGCTCGCCTTATAGGCGAGCCCACAACTAGAAAAATATTGTTCCTTCGAAACAATTGTGGGCTCGCTTCAAGCCAGAAAACAATGGCTATAAAAGCACAAAATGTCAAGATCGCAGGCAGTGCTCTCTTTGACGTTACTGACGTCAAAGATTGGTCCATTTTGTTCCAAAAATGTGTTATGCAAAAGTTGACCCGCTGGTGGCGCTTTAACAGGCCAATGTGAGAAGGTTGGTATCTGTTCCTTGACCTATTGGGAATGTGCTTGCAAGATTTCACGCACATCCCAGGCTGTGTTCATGATTTGAGGTGTTTTTGGCTTTGGACACTTTATCGCTGCTTGCAGCTATATTTATTATTATTATTTTATATTCTTTTTGTGTGCACTTCATAGGCATGTTAGATAAAGGTCCTTAGATTGCGTGTAGAATGTTTCATGCAAATTGCAAAAAAAATCCTAGAATAAAAACGGGTTTAAGCGTTTTACAAACTGCTCAAAATTATATAGCGCCCCCCTTTGGCCATTTGGGGTAAGTGATATTTGAACTAACCCTCTACACTATTTTGTCATGAAAATGTGACTTTGCATGTATGATTTAGAGGCAGAAGAATAATTTGCATAAAAATGCAATATTGTTTGAATTATTTAAAAAAGCATGTTTCAATGTTAAAGAAATCCGATCTGACAGATCTTTAGATATCGGTCCAAAGTTCACGTAAAAAAGGTTTTGTGCACGTGACGCGAAAATTCCAGAATAATAGCGGGTTTACGCGTTTTACAAACTGCTCAAAATGGTGGAAAATCAAAGGGCGGAGCTTACTTAACAACGACACAGATGTCTTCCGCTTGAGTCAAAGCATGCGTGTAACAAGTTGCATGTCTTCAAACGAAACGAGTCATGACTTATGCCCGTTTGAAGTTTGGATTTTCAAACGCTTCGTATAGCGCCCCCCTTTGGCCGATTGGAATAAAATTGGTTTCAGTGATACTTTGACTAACCCTCCACATCTTTGCCAAATGCCATGAACGTGTAACTTTGCATGTATGATTTAGAGGCCGAAGAATAATTTGCATAAAACCGCAATATTGATTGAATTATTAAAAAATTATATTTCACTTTAAAATAAATCCGCCGAGACTAGTTTGACCGTATTGGTCCAAAGTTCATGTGAAAAATGTTTCGTGCGCGTTATGCAAAAATCCCAGGAGGAGATAGATTTTTACTGTTTTTCATATAATTCCAAATTGTGGGAGACCTAAAGGTCAGAGGTCAAAAGTTAGAGGGTAAAAGTTGTTCGGCATGAGGAGACGCATAAGTGTATACAGGTTTCATGGCTGTACGTATAACACAGCATGAGCTATACCTGTTCAAAGATCGCACTTTCGAAGGCTTCCTACAGCGCCACCATTTGGCCGATTGCTGTTAAAAATAATAGCACACTTCGCCACTGTAAGCTGAACACATTGATGTTTTTATTTTCATTTTCTCACTAAGTATGTAGGAGTAGAAAGGAACCGAAGTTTTGAGGAGAACTTGATATGACGGTTAGATATTGTCACTAGAAAAATATTGTTCCTTCGAAACAATAGTGGGCTCGCTTCAAGCCAGAAAACAATGGCTATAAAAGTACAAAATGTCAAGATCGCAGGCAGTGCTCTCTTTGACGTTACTGACGTCAAAGATTGGTCCATTTTGTTCCAAAAATGTGTTGTGCAAAAGTTGACGCTATAACAGGCCAATGTAAGAAGGGTGGTATCTGTTCCTTGACCTATTGGGAATGTGCTTGCAAGATTTCAAGCACATTGCAGGCTGTGTTCATGATTTGAGGTGTTTTTGGCTTTGGCCACTTTATCGCTGCTTGCAGCTATATTCATTATTATTATTATTTTTGTGTGTGTGCACTTCATAGGCATATTAGATAAAGGTCCTTAGATTGTGTGTAGAATGTTTCATGCAAATTGCAAAAAAAAATCCTAACGGGTTTAAGCGTTTCACAAACAGCTCAAAATGATATAGCGCCCCCCTTTGGCCAATTGGGGTAAGATTGGTTTTAGTGATATTTGGACTAACACTCTACATCTTTGCCAAATGCCATGAACATGTTACTTTGCATGTATGATTTAGAGGCAGAAGAATAATTTGCATAAAACTGCAATATTCATTGAATTTATTTAAAAAAGCATGTTTCGATTTTAAAGAAATCCGATCTGACAGATCTTTAGATATCGGTCCAAAGTTCACGTAAAAAAAGTTTTGTGCACGTGGAGCGAAAATTCCAGAATAAAGGCGGGTTTACGCGTTTTACAAACTGCTCAAAATGGCGGAAAATTGAAGGGCGGAGCTTACTTAACAACGACACAGATGTCTTCCGCTTGAGTCAAAGCACGCGTGTAACAAGTTGCATGTCTTCAAACGAAACGAGTCATGACTTATGCCCGTTTGAAGTTTGGATTTTCAAACGCTTCGTATAGCGCCCCCCTTTGGCCGATTGGAATAAAATTGGTTTCAGTGATACTTTGACTAACCCTCCACATCTTTGCCAAATGCCATGAACGTGTAACTTTGCATGTATGATTTAGAGGCCGAAGAATAATTTGCATAAAACCGCAATATTGATTGAATTATTAAAAAATGATATTTCACTTTAAAAGAAATCCACCGAGATAAATCTGACCGTATTGGTCCAAAGTTCATGTGAAAAAAGTTTTGTGCGCGTAACAAAAAAAACCCAGGAGGAGATAGATTTTTACTGTTTTTCATATAATTCCGAATTGTGGGAGACCTAAAGGTCAGAGGTCAAAAGTTAGAGGGTAAAGGTTGTTCGGCATGAGGAGACGCATAAGTGTATACAGGTTTCATGGCTGTATGTATAACACAGCATGAGCTATACCTGTTCAAAGTTCGCACTTTCGAAGGCTTCCTACAGCGCCACCATTTGGCCGATTGCTGTAAAAAGTAATAGCACACTTCGCCACTGTAAACTGAACACATTGATGTTTTTATTTTCATTTTCTCACTAAGTATGTAGGAGTAGAAAGGAACCGAAGTTCCCGTCTACTATATGACTGCCTGATAGATAAATAAATAATGACAATATCTAAAGTGTGCTCGCCTTATAGGCGAGCCCACAACTAGAAAAATATTGTTCCTTCGAAACAATTGTGGGCTCGCTTCAAGCCGGAAAACAATGGCTATAAAAGGACAAAATGTCAAGATCGCAGGCAGTGCTCTCTTTGACGTTACTGACGTCAAAGATTGGTCCATTTTGTTCCAAAAATGTGTTGTGCAAAAGTTGACCCGCTGGTGGCGCTATAACAGGCCAATGTAAGAAGGGTGGTATCTGTTCCTTGACCTATTGGGAATGTGCTTGCAAGATTTCACGCACATTGCAGGCTGTGTTCATGATTTGAGGTGTGTTTGGCTTTGGCCACTTTATCGCTGCTTGCAGCTATATTTATTATTATTATTATTTATTTTGTGTGTGTGCACTTCATAGGCCTATTAGATAAAGGTCCTTAGATTGTGTGTAGAATGTTTCATGCAAATTGCAAAAAAAAATCCTAACGGGTTTAAGCGTTTCACACACTGCTCAAAATGATATAGCGCCCCCCTTTGGCCAATTGGAGTAAGATTGGTTTTAGTGATATTTGGACTAACACTCTACATCTTTGCCAAATGCCATGAACATGTTACTTTGCATGTATGATTTAGAGGCAGAAGAATAATTTGCATAAAACTGCAATATTCATTGAAATTATTTAAAAAAGCATGTTTCAATTTTAAAGAAATCCGATCTGACAGATCTTTAGATATCGGTCCAAAGTTCACGTAAAAAAAGTTTTGTGCACGTGGAGCGAAAATTCCAGAATAAAAGCGGGTTTACGCGTTTTACAAACTGCTCAAAATGGCGGAAAATTGAAGGGCGGAGCTTACTTAACAACGACACAGATGTCTTCCGCTCGAGTCAAAGCACACGTGTAACAAGTTGCATGTCTTCAAACGAAACGAGTCATGACTTATGCCCGTTTGAAGTTTGAATTTTCAAACGCTTCGTATAGCGCCCCCCTTTGGCCGATTGGAATAAAATTGGTTTCAGTGATACTTTGACTAACCCTCCACATCTTTGCCAAATGCCATGAACGTGTAACTTTGCATGTATGATTTAGAGGCAGAAGAATAATTTGCATAAAACCGCAATATTGATTGAATTATTAAAAAATTATATTTCACTTTAAAAAAAATCTGGTTGATCAATCTCACCGTATTGGTCCAAAGTTCATGTGAAAAAAGTTTCGTGCGCGTAACAAAAAAAACCCAGGAGGAGATAGATTTTTACTGTTTTTCATATTATTCCGAATTGTGGGAGACCTAAAGGTCAGAGGTCAAAAGTTAGAGGGTAAAAGTTGTTCGGCATGAGGAGACGCATACGTGTATACAGGTTTCATGCCTGTACCTCAAACACAGCATGAGCTATACCTGTTCAAAGATCGCACTTTCGAAGGCTTCCTACAGCGCCACCATTTGGCCGATTGCTGTAAAAAGTAATAGCGCACTTCGCCACTGTAAACTGAACACATTGATGTTTTTATTTTCATTTTCTCACTAAGTATGTAGGAGTAGAAAGGAACCGAAGTTCCCGTCTACTGTCTGACTGACTGATAGATAAATAATGACAATATCTAAAGTGTGCTCGCCTTATAGGCGAGCCCACAACTAGAAAAATATTGTTCCTTCGAAACAATTGTGGGCTCGCTTCAAGCCAGAAAACAATGGCTATAAAAGCACAAAATGTCAAGATCGCAGGCAGTGCTCTCTTTGACGTTACTGACGTCAAAGATTGGTCCATTTTGTTCCAAAAATGTGTTGTGCAAAAGTTGACCCGCTGGTGGCGCTATAACAGGCCAATGTGAGAAGGTTGGTATCTGTTCCTTGACCTATTGGGAATGTGCTTGCAAGATTTCACGCACATCCCAGGCTGTGTTCATGATTTGAGGTGTTTTTGGCTTTGGCCACTTTATCGCTGCTTGCAGCTATATTTATTATTATTATTTTATAATTTTTTTGTGTGCACTTCATAGGCATGTTAGATAAAGGTCCTTAGATTGCGTGTAGAATGTTTCATGCAAATTGCAAAAAAAATCCTAGAATAAAAACAGGTTTAAGCGTTTTACAAACTGCTCAAAATTATATAGCGCCCCCCTTTGGCCATTTGGGATAAGATTGGTTTCAGTGATATTTGAACTAACCCTCTACACTATTTTGTCATGAAAATGTGACTTTGCATGTATGTTTTAGAGGCAGAAGAATAATTTGCATAAAACTGCAATATTCATTGAATTTATTTAAAAAAGCATGTTTCAATGTTAAAGAAATCCGATCTGACAGATCTTTAGATATCGGTCCAAAGTTCACGTAAAAAAAGTTTTGTGCACGTGGAGCGAAAATTCCAGAATAAAAGCGGGTTTACGCGTTTTACAAACTGCTCAATATGGCGGAAAATCGAAGGGCGGAGCTTACTTAACAACGACACAGATGTCTTCCGCTCGAGTCAAAGCACGCGTGTAACAAGTTGCATGTCTTCAAACAAAACGAGTCATGACTTATGCCCGTTTGAAGTTTGAATTTTCAAACGCTTCGTATAGCGCCCCCCTTTGGCCGATTGGAATAAAATTGGTTTCAGTGATACTTTGACTAACCCTCCACATCTTTGCCAAATGCCATGAATGTGTAACTTTGCATGTATGATTTAGAGGCCGAAGAATAATTTGCATAAAACCGCAATATTGATGGAATTATTAAAAAATTATATTTCACTTTAAAAAAAATCTGGTTGATCAATCTGACCGTATTGGTCCAAAGTTCATGTGAAAAAGGTTTTGTACGCTTAACGCAAAAAACCCAGGAGGAGATAGATTTTTACTGTTTTTCATATAATTCCGAATTGTGGGAGATCTAAAGGTCAGAGGTCAAAAGTCAGAGGCTAAAAGTTGTTCGGCATGAGGAGACGCATACGTGTATACAGGTTTCATGCCTGTACCTCAAACACAGCATGAGCTATACCTGTTCAAAGTTCGCACTTTCGAAGGCTTCGTGCAGCGCCACCATTTGGCCGATTGCTATAAAAAATAATAGCGCACTTCGCCACTGTAAACTGAACACATTGATGTTTTTATTTTCATTTTCTCACTAAGTATGTAGGAGTAGAAAGGAACCGAAGTTCCCGTCTACTGTCTGACTGACTGATAGATAAATAATGACAATATCTAAAGTGTGCTCGCCTTATAGGCGAGCCCACAACTAGAAATACTGTTCCTTCGAAACAGTGTGGGCTCGATTCCAACCCAACAAATAGGATACTTTAAGGTACTGTAAGGTACAGTACCTTACAGTATTGTACTGTACCTTACTATACTGTACTGCACCTTACTGTACTGTACTGTACTGTACTGTACTGTACTGTAACTTACTGTACTTTACTGTACTGTACTGTACCTTACTGTACTGTACCTTACTGTACTGTACTTAACTGTACTCTACTGTACCTTACTGTACTATACTGTACTGTACTCTACTATGCCGTACTGTAACTTACTGTACTGTACTCTACTGTACCTTACTATACTGTACTTTACTGTACTCTACTGTACCTTACTGTACTCTACTGTACTTTACTGTACTCTACTGTACCTTACTGTACTGTATTGTACTTTACTGTACTGTACTTTACTGTACACTACTGTATCTTGCTGTACCTTACTGTGCTGTACGTTACTGTACTTAACTGTACTTTACTGTACACTACTGTACTGTACTGTACCTTACAGTACTGTACTTTACTGTACTCTGCTGTACCTTACTGTACTTTACTGTACTCTACTGTAACTTACTGTACCTTACTGTACTGTACTTTACTCTACTCTACTGTACTGTACCTTACTGTACTTTACTGTACTCTACTGTACCTTACTGTACTGTACCTTACTGTACTGTACTTTACTGTACTCTACTGTACCTTAATGTACTTACTGTACTATACTGTACTGTACTCTACTGTGCCGTACTGTACCTTACTGTACTGTACTCTACTGTACCTTACTATACTGTACTTTACTGTACTCTACTGTACCTTACTGTACTCTACTGTACTTTACTGTACTCTACTGTACCTTACTGTACTGTATTGTACTTTACTGTACCTTACTGTACTGTACTCTACTGTACCTTTCTGTACTGTACCTTTCTGTACCTTACTGTACTTTACTGTACTCTACTGAACCTTACTGTACTTTTACTGTACTCTACTGAACCTTACTGTACTGTACATATTCTATGTGTTCTAGATCTACATTTTTGATTCTGTGTTTGGGAACCAGCAACTGTCAAATGGACTCCAACTGTAGTGGAGTATATTGAGTGCATATACTGTAGGCTAACAATCCCAGATCACATCTGTCCTCCACTATGTCTATAACCAAGGCGTTCTTCTATGTGGCCACTCCAGACTGAGGAGTGGAGCATGGCTTTTATTGTGTTTGTGGATCTGACTTGGACATTTTTGATATCTCCCTGACAACCAACAACAACCACTAATATGGCTGACTGTCCCTGCGGGCTCTAGGATATATGGCTATGGGATTTACATCCCATCGCCCGGACTTGATTCTTGATCACAGCTGTGTAATCAGTAGAGTGGAGAGGGACATTTATTTATAGTTTTAACTATAACTATAGTTTTATACATCACACAGCTTAGATATTTGGATCAAATCAGAGAGCAGACCTGTGTGAACGCATTGATATAAATAGCATATCTGAAGTGTGAATATTGCAGCCACAGCGCCTTAATATAAACATGGGTCCCTTTCCTCACTAAACCCATTGGAAATGCATTGGGTGCTTAAAGTTAAACATTTTTATTTTTTTATAATTATACTACAAAACATTTCAAAAAGAAAAATACACGCACACTTGTCCTCAGTAAGCTGAACACATAAAAATTTGAATGGTGGTGAAAGGTGTAAGCGTTTAAGAGATGAAGCGCGCCAAAGTTTTGAGGATACTGACTAGTATAGAAATAAATAATGAAGATAACATACGTGTGCTCGCCTTCCAGGCGAGCCCACAACTAGAAAGACTGTTCCTTCGAAACAGTGTGGGCTCGCTTCCAACCCAAAACAATAATAGTAAAAGTGTCAAGTTCCCAGGCAATGCTCTCTTTCATTTTACTGACGTAAAATGGTAATGCAAATACAATGTAGACAAGCAGTGTTATTACATGAACTTAAAGGACCAGGTCACCTTTGGGACAACCAGATCTTATTTTATTGTTGTGTGGGGACACGATCAACACAATGTTGAGTTATTTTTTGTGTTCAATCTGTGTTTTTAGATATTTTAGTATTTCAGTATGCTACAACTGGTCATATGATGCATTTTGCATCATATGATGCATGAGATGATGCAATATCATGCTACAAAGCATCATATGACCAGTTGTAGCATGCTGAAATACTAAAATATCTAAAAACACAGATTGAACACAAGAAATTACAGGATTGTGTTGATCGTGTCCCACACACACAGATCTGGTTGTTGTCCCAGAGGTGACCTGGTCCTTTAACGGTATGGGGGGGGGGGGGGGGGGGGGGGTACGTTTTAGCATGAAAATATCCACCTGTTTCCGCGAGAATTTACTGTAGCATTATGTGTGGGACACATCCGGAGAACAGCAGACATACAACCTCACACCACCTGCACAATGCACGATGGGACGTTGGAAACGTGTGGATACTACCATGTTAAGTGCCAAGCAGGAGGCACATGCTCAGCAAGGTTTACTTAACTTACCGAATAAAATTTATTCTCATTTTCTGAAAATAGCACATCTACAAGCTCATAACGTGTCACATTGTATGTCAGATGCACAGTGTGTGGTTACTGTATGTTTTGTATTAATACAATCTGCAGGAGATACTACTATGATAGATAAATAAAGAAATAATTAAGATAACAATAAAAACAATGTGGACGGGTAAACAAACAAGTTCGAGACCAGTAGCATGTTGAGAACTGAAGTTATGGCTCTTTAAAGCCCGCAGCTCAGGGACCCACCAGAGGTCCCCGAACCACACTTTGGCAACCAGCCATGGACCCCCTGGAAACCTTTCAGGGACCCTCGGGGGTAACCGAACCACACTTTGGGAACCAGCAATGGACCCTCAAGGACCTCCAGGTTGTACTGTACCTTACTGTACTTTACTGTACTCTACTGTACCTTACTGTACTGTACCGTACTGTACTTTACTGTACTCTACTGTACCTTACTGTACTATACTGTACTGTACTCTACTGTGCCGTACTGTACCTTACTGTACTGTACTCTACTGTACCTTACTATACTGTACTTTACTGTACTCTACTGTACCTTACTGTACTCTACTGTACTTTACTGTACTCTACTGTACCTTACTGTACTGTATTGTACTTTACTGTACCTTACTGTACTGTACTCTACTGTACCTTTCTGTACTGTACCTTTCTGTACCTTACTGTACTTTACTGTACTCTACTGAACCTTACTGTACTTTTACTGTACTCTACTGAACCTTACTGTACTGTACATATTCTATGTGTTCTAGATCTACATTTTTGATTCTGTGTTTGGGAACCAGCAACTGTCAAATGGACTCCAACTGTAGTGGAGTATATTGAGTGCATATACTGTAGGCTAACAATCCCAGATCACATCTGTCCTCCACTATGTCTATAACCAAGGCGTTCTTCTATGTGGCCACTCCAGACTGAGGAGTGGAGCGTGGCTTTTATTGTGTTTGTGGATCTGACTTGGAAATGCATTGGTTTTGATATCTCCCTGACAACCAACAACAACCACTAATATGGCTGACTGTCCCTGCGGGCTCTAGGATATATGGCTATGGGATTTACATCCCATCGCCCGGACTTGATTCTTGATCACAGCTGTGTAATCAGTAGAGTGGAGAGGGACATTTATTTATAGTTTTAACTATAACTATAGTTTTATACATCACACAGCTTAGATATTTGGATCAAATCAGAGAGCAGACCTGTGTGAACGCATTGATATAAATAGCATATCTGAAGTGTGAATATTGCAGCCACAGCGCCTTAATATAAACATGGGTCCCTTTCCTCACTAAACCCATTGGAAATGCATTGGGTGCTTAAAGTTAAACATTTTTATTTTTTTATAATTATACTACAAAACATTTCAAAAAGAAAAATACACGCACACTTGTCCTCAGTAAGCTGAACACATAAAAATTTGAATGGTGTTGAAAGGTTTAAGCGTTTAAGAGATGAAGCGCGCCAAAGTTTTGAGGATACTGACTAGTATAGAAATAAATAATGAAGATAACATACGTGTGCTCGCCTTCCAGGCGAGCCCACAATAAGAAAACTCAATGCAGAAGATTTCTGACCCCTCTGAAGTTCAGATTTCTCTGAAGTTTCCGTCTTCCCTGTCTTCCCTGTCCCTCTCTTTTTCTACCCCCTCCCCTCCCCTCTCCTCACCCGGTGCGTCCCCGGCCGCTATCTCTCTTAGAGGATGTGTGCGAGTGTATCTGGTTTCCTGAAGCGTTTAGCGCCTACAGCCCGCAGAGATCAGACCGCCCGCTCAGGAAGTCCACTCTATTTGCTATGTATCAATTGCTCCGAACATCACTCCTCCAGCATCACCTCCACCTCCACCTCCTCCTGAACCAACCACCCATCTCCTCCTCTCCTCCTCCTCCTATACCGCAGCTTGAAGCTTCCTCAGCACACGTTAGTTCAGCCAACGCTAAGGTATGGCAACATGACTGGTGTCTTGCACGCGCACGAAGGCAATTTATTTTAAGTCTTTTTTTTTTCTCTTCCCTGTAGCCAAGGTATAGCAGCTGCCATACCTTGCCATACCCAATTGACACCTCTGGCGCTCACACACACACACACACACACACACACACACACACACACACACACACACACACACACACACACACACACACACACACACACACACACACACAGAGAGAGAGAAATGCAAACTTGTCCAAACTCTCCTGAACTTGAATGCAGCATCTTATGTTGAAAGAATTGCCCTCTCTGTGTAGAAATCCATGTCGTTACGCCACATCTCCATTATTGACTTGATTATGCTTAGATCAGTGTGGTATCAAGCACCGGAAATAGCCGACTGCGACGTGTTGTGAGCTTGTAGATCGGCTATTTTCAGCACGCAACCAAGTGTAAAATCAGTCATTACGATGCCATCAAGGCCTGACAAAATACATTTTAGTTGACTAAATCAACTGTAGATTTATTCAACTAAAATCTCATGATATTTAGTCGACTAAAATTAGACGAAAACTTTTCAGGTGACTAAATTATACTAAAACTAAATGACATTTTATTCAAAAGACTTTGACTAAAACTAAATCAAAATTTGCTGTCAAAAACAACACTGACGCACGCACGCACACATGCTCGTCTCACACCCACTCAAACACACCCGAACGAACACCTTGTGACTCGTTTTTACTTTGGGTTCAACAGTCGTATACGTATACAGCAACAACAACAACAAAAAATGGCTTCACGTCCACAATAACGACTTGCGTTCAGTTGGCAAATGGCAGCGCGTGCACACGTACGCACACGCGCAGGCTTTCTGACCTTGGCTGTAGCGTTAAGTCTCAGGGTTCAGTCTGCGGCCAACGCTGGCAACGTCAAAATGTGTCCAACAGCCAAGATGGAGACCCTGCAGCAGCAAGGCTGCTGCCATCTATTACAGAATGAGAGAGAGGGAGGGAGAGAGAGGGAGAGCTGCTGTACTGTAGGGTTCACACGTTTTAATCGCATCCATGGAACTCTAGATTTGAACCTCTTTAACCATTATGTTATGCTTTAACTATTAAAAAAAATAGCAGATCTACAAGCTCACAGCGTGGCACTCGGTGCCATGCTGTGAGCTTGTATATCTGCTATTTTTTATTTTTTATTTTTTAAAGATTTTTTTTTTTTTAAAGATTTGTTTTTGGGCTTTTTATGCCTTTATTTGATAGGACAGTAGACTGACAGGAAATGGGGAGAGAGATGGGGAATGACATGTGGGCAAAGGTCGTCCGGATCGGGAATCGAACCGGCGACGCCAGCAGGCATCATAGCCTAGTATGTGGTATGCGCCTTGACCACTAGGCCAGCGGGCGCCCCATATCTGCTATTTTTGAAGAAACTTAAATAGGCCTGTATATTTTTAAAGCGAACATTTGTAACTCAAATCTTGCTTTCTCAGGCTCCCTGGAACAACATATTTTGAGATGGGGATCCACGGTCAAATGCATATAGGCCTAATTGTAGGGGTCCTTGAAATGAAAAGGTTTGAGAACCATTGATATCGAAACATACGTTTTTCAGAAAACCCAGAAGACATTTCGTGCTGTGCTGTGCTGTGCTGTGCTGTGCTGTGCTGTGCTGTGCTGTGCTGTGCTCTTTGAGATTATTCGCCTATCTTTATTCATTTTTTCATCACATTTTGGGATTGCCTGCTATGAAACTTTGTTGGTGAACTTTCCTGCAGTTGTGAACAACTGTATGCAGGTTGGGGTCGAGTGAGATTCGAACCCGTGAAGCTAGCGTTTGCTGCCTGGTGTGGTTCGTTTTTAGCCTAGATCCAGGCAGCCACAGAGGCTAACTTGCACCCTGGGGACTCGTGGGAGGCTCGCCTTTAGCCGGAGCCCAGGTTAGCAGAATGCCGGCGGAAAAGCAGCAGCAGACTCAGAGAAAGCTGAGAAATCACCAGGATGATGATTTGGATGAGATAAGGAGATCTCTTGAATACTTGTCGGCTGAGATCGCTAAAGTTTCCGACCAACAGAAGCAAATTATGGATCTGATGGGAGAAGTACAGTCACTTAAAAAGCTGAACTTTGAAAAAGACAAAACTATTAATCTACTGGAAAATCGAGTGGCTGACTTGGAGCAATATAGCAGAATTAACAACGTCATCGTCAGCGGACTGAAGACTAAACACCGGTCCTACGCTAGAGTGGCGGCCCCGGGGAGCGGCTCCGCAGAGCAGGGAGGGGTGCCCTCTGAGACCGAGTCCGAGATGGAAACGCTGGAGAAACAGGTGGTTGACTTCTTGGGTGGAAGGGGGATCAAAGTGGACAGCAGCGACATGGAAGCCTGTCATACCCTGCCTACGAGAGTCAAAGGAGCAACGCCAGCGATAATCATTCGATTCACCAATAGAAAGAACAAGATTTCGATCCTAAAGCAGGGTTGGAAATTAAAAGGAACTGATGTGTACATCAACGAACATCTTACTAAGAAGAATGGTGAGATCGCCAGGCGAGCACGCATTCTAAAAAAACAGAAGAAGATTCAGTCAACGTGGACCGCTAGCTGCAAAGTGTTTGTCAAGCTAAATGGAACGACTCCAGAGGACGAAAAAGTCATGGTCATAAATGACATCAGTCAACTGGACAAATTCGATGTTTGAAGGTCTTCTGTGAGGTAGGACACTTGTGTCTATGATGGACATTTACACACTAACAATGATGGACATTCACTATTTTTCTAGTGTACCTTGTTGTAGTCTTTATTTTATAAGGACTAATATTTTTAATATTTTGTATTTTTTTGTACCTTGTTGTGTTTTTTATAACTTTACAATTAGGTTTAATGACTCCGTATTCCGAATAGTTTCTGTGAGTTATTACTTTATAATTACTGGCTTGTTTCCAACTGAAAGGGGGCGCTGTTTAACTGCTGATCGGCAATATATATTACTTGACTGTTTATCTCTTCATTATGGGCTCGTCTACTTTTAATGTACCAGGCAAAGGCCTGTTGATAGCTCATTTAAATATATGTAGCTTGGGAAATAAAATCCCTGATTTGAGCAATATAATGAAGCTAAATAATATCCATATTCTTGCAGTTTCGGAAACCCATCTTGACTCCGATTTCGAGGATTCTGATTTAATGGTGGATGGTTATTCACTATTTAGGAAGGATCGTAATAAATACGGTGGTGGTGTGGCCGTGTATGTACAGAATCATATTCCTGTTAAAGTTCGTAGTGATTTAATGTTGGATAATATTGAAGCATTGTGGATACAGGTTCACTTACCACAAACTAAGCCCATACTTGTGGGTTGTTGCTATAGGCCGCCGAGTGCCAATGTAGAATACCTGGATTTAATCTGTGAGATGTTGGACAAAGCCAGTGATGAAAATAGGGACTTATATTTTACCGGGGACTTAAATATTGACTGGTTTTGTATGTGCCCTCTTAAAAAGAAGCTTATTACAGTAGCTAATGCCTGTAACTTAACACAGACCATTAGTTTACCCACCAGAATCACTACAAATAAAAATGGGTTGAAATCATCCAAATGTATCGACCACCTTTTCACAAATGTTCCAGAAAAATGCACAAAATCTGTATCAATATCTATTGGTTTTAGTGATCACAATTTAATTGCACTTAAAAGAAAAACGAAGGTCCCAAAAGCACCTAGTTTGATTATTTGTAAAAGGTCATATAAACATTTTATTCAAGAACTGTTTATTGAGGATGTGAAAAATGTTAACTGGTCAAGTGTGTGTCTTGAGGAGGATCCAGAAGTCGCGTTGGGTATATTCATGAAAATATTTTTGAAGATTGCTGATAAACATGCTCCTGTCAGGAAAACAACTGTCAGGGCTAATGGCGCCCCCTGGATCAGTAATGAACTCAAATTGCTTATGAAGCAACGTGACCAGGCCAAAAAGGTGGCTGACTCTTCTGGTTTATTTTCTGACAGGTTAATCTACCGTAAATTAAGAAATAATGTAACTAAAATAAATAGAAGTAATAAAAAAGAATATTATCAGAATAAAATCAATGATTCTAAAAATAATGGAAAACATTTATGGAAAATACTGAATCAAATTATGGGAAGATCATCATACCTGTCTAATTCATTTATTGAAATCAATGGTGCTTTTATTACCAAACCAGTTGAGATTGCCACATATTTTAACAACTATTTCACCAGCAAGGTTGACAATTTAAGAGAAAAAATGTCACCCTCTGATGGCTCCTCCTCATGCACTTTAATTGAAAATAACATAATGAAAGGTAAAGGCTGTCAGTTTGATTTTGTGCAGGTTAGTGTCCCTGACATTGAAAACCTACTGTCAGCATTGCCTTGTGAGAAACCTGCTGGGACGGACATGTTAGATAGTAAACTGTTAAGGGTCGCCTCATGCTATATTTCAGTTCCTATTTGTCATATTTTCAATAAGTGTCTAACATACGGAGTTTGCCCAAAAGCTTGGAAGGAGGCAAAGGTCATTCCTTTAGCCAAGGACAAAAAGAAGGAGTTTACTGGGACAAACAGTAGGCCAATTAGTATACTACCCGTTTTAAGTAAATTAATGGAAAAAGTAGTTTTTAAACAAATTCAAGATTATTTTAACAATAACAAATTGTTCAATAGTTCTCAACATGCGTATAGGCAAGGTCTTTCCACTGTTACTGCCTTAGCTCAGCTAACTGATGACTGGCTGACTCATATGGACTTAAAGAAGATGGTTGGTACTGTATTACTTGACTTTAGTGCTGCTTTTGATGTAATAGACCATGACATATTAATATCTAAACTTAAAAAATATGGATTCAGTGGATTGGCACTTGCCTGGATGTTGAGCTACTTAACAAATAGATCGCAGAGTGTGTTTTTTAATGGTAGCCTATCAGAGAGGAAGTATAATAATTGTGGGGTTCCTCAAGGAAGCTGCTTGGGGCCTCTACTCTTTATTATTTTTACAAATGACCTCCCATATGTATCACCTAATTGCAGTATGGTTATGTATGCAGATGATACAACGATGTACAGAACTGCTACTTCAGTGCATGAGTTGGAAGTAGCTTTGAATCAAGATTTAGAAAAAGTGTCTAACTGGGTGAAGGACAATAAATTGGCCCTAAATGTCACCAAAACAAAATGCATTATTTTTAAATCTAGGCATATGCTTATGGGTGACCCTCAGATGCATTTATCTATGTCAGGAATGCCTATTGAACAGGTTGATAAAACAAAACTGCTAGGTGTTTTATTGGACTGCCAATTGTCATGGTCTGATCATATTGGTGGTATTATAACTAAAATGGGAAGAGGCATAGCAATGGTCAGGAAATGTTCCACCTACTTGACATCCTCAACCATGGGTCAAGTCATCCAATCCTTGGTTTTATGTCACCTTCATTACTGTCCCGTTGTATGGTCAGCAGCAACTAAGACGGACTTGAACAAATTACAACTTGTTCAGAACAGAGCTGCCAGACTAGCTCTTAGCTGTTCTACACGCACTAGCATTGTACATATGCACACACGTCTGGCCTGGCTGTCGGTTGAACAAAAACTACATTGTAGTCTTTTGATGTTCTTCAGAAACATTATTTTAACTGAATCACCAGCTTATTTTTATAATCAGTATTTAAATTCAATTATCACACACAATTATGAAACCAGGAATGCCAGCCTTGGTCATTTAACACTTCCTGCGCCAAGAACCAACCTCCTCAAACATACAGTTATTTATCGATCAATGTCATTCTGGAATTTGTTACCTACTCATATTAATCTTACGCAAACCAAACTATCTTTTAAGTATGCTTTAAAGACATATATGTTGCAGCTGACCACATGACCAGAATCTTAATTTTAAATTGTTAAATTTATATTATGTATTGAAATTACGTTTTTTGTTAATTTGTTATTTTTGTATTGAAATTATGTTTTTTTTCTTTTGTAATTTGTTATTTTTTGTATCTCATTAATTATGTATTCATGTTTTTATATTTGTATGAATCCTATATGGACCCCAGGAAGACTAGCTGTCGCTTTGCCTTCAGCTAATGGGGATCCATTCAATAAACAATAAACAATTTATAGGTAGTGTCTTAGCTCATCCGCACTGCCCGCGATGCGACGCGATGCGAGCGATGAAATCTCATTAAAATTTGTTTTTCAATGAGGACGTCCTGACCTACCGCGAGCGACAACGCGTCATGCCACAACGTCGTCCACCCCTCCGGTTTTCGCTCGCGGAGCCTCTATTTGAGCGAGGTTTCGCGGCGACGTCCATAGTGGCAAATGGCCATGTCCCGCCCCCCAAACACTTTATATTATTATTTATTTATTTGATTGGTTCAGGCTACGTCGCAACGCAATGGCTGACGCTCCATATGCAGACAGTATTTCGCGGGGCGTCGCATCGCTCGCGTGCAGTGCGGATGAGGTGCAATGGGTTTAAAATAATAAGTGCATAGAGTTCACTAAATATAGGCCGTATATACTGTATATACTGTGTATTTCTTTTGTTGCTCCCATGCATGTGTGGTGTGCTTAACAGGCATAATATGAACATCGTAGACATAGGGTAGGTCACTTAGGATGAACCAGGTGCTTTGTGTGTGTGTGTGTGCATGCATGCATTTGTCCACGTGAACTGCATGCGTGCGCACGTGTGTGTGTATGTGTGTGTGTGTGTGTGGGGGGGGAGTGCGAGAGAGTATAACCGCCTGAGGTGACGCGTTTGAAAGGCACTTTAGAAATTAAAGCGATGCCACTGTCCTGTAATGGGGCTTAAATGATGCAGAAAACACAAGATATATTGAGCATTTAATGAAACACGGGGCACACTCCTTAATTCTACTCTCAACTTTCTACCCGACGGTCTCTGCCAAACCCCCACCCTACACACACACACACACACACACACACACACACACACACACACACACACACACACACACACACACACACACACACACACACACACACACACACACACACACACCGTACACGTCCCTTTCTTTTTTTACGGCCTTGTCCTTTTGGTTTTTTACTGGAAATTAAATGGCAGATAAACCAGTGAGCAAAAAAAATAAAAAAAATAAAAGAAAGAATCTTAATTGAGAAATCTGCACTTGAATCATAAATTGATCTTTGCGTTTCACCGTCACAGCATGTCCTTTTAACCACTTTAGACTTTTGTCGTGCGGGGCAGATCTACTAGCTCACGACGGGGGAGCAATGCAGTGCTTTGTGAGCTTGCAGGACTGCAATTTTTGGAAAAAAATACGCGCACACACACACACACACACACACACACGCAATGTTGTTTTTGACAGCAAATTTAGATTTTGTTTTAGTCATAGTATTTTGAATAAAATGTAATGTAAAGTTTTAGTCTAATTTTAGTCGACTAAATATCATAGTTGATTTAGTCAACTAAAATGTATTTTGGCAGGCCTTGATGGCATCACATTTTACACTTGGTTGCGCGCTGAAAATAGCCGATCTACAAGCTCACAGCGTGTCGCGCTGGGACGCGTTGTGAGCTTGTAGATCTGCTATTTTCAGCACGCAACACCTGAGAGCAACCAAACATAACATGACTCCTCTCCACTATTCCCTCCCTAACGTTTTCGTCTAGTTGTTATTTTGTTGACGACATTGTCAATATATTTAGTCTTATTTCGTTTTTATGTAGTATTCGTCAGTGAAAAAAATGCAGTCGATAAACATTCGACAAAATCAACACTGGCAGAAATGGCACTTTTTTCCTTTCTTGCAGGTTTTCACTCTCACACACGCAGACACACACGCAGACACACACACACACACACACACACACACACACACACACACACACACACACACACACACACACACACACACACACACACGCGCGCGCGCGCACACACACACAGTGAGAGAGAGAGAGCACCGGTGCAGAGTCTCTCCACCCACCCATCCCTTCACTCTCTGTGAACGTCCTCTGTGGTTTGGCCATACATTAATAATGTAAAGGTAATGATCTCTTTTCTAAAGGCCCAGTCCTGTCTTGTCTCTGCCCCCTCCTCCCCCCTCCTCTCCCATCCTCCACCGCCCCCTAACGCCCACCTCCACCCCCTACCTCTCCTCTCCCCTCCCCTCCCCTTCCCTCTCTGTCTCTGTCTGTGTATGTGTGTGTGTGTGCAGGCACGTGCACACATAAACATCAAAGGGGACACGAGCCCCTGCCCTTTTATCCTTCTGTAAAAAAAGTGCCGTCTCCAGACTATGAATGCAGTTTTTACTATGGTGAAAGAAATGCAAACGCCCCACTTTCCATGTCACACCTGAAGGCAGCATTCAAGAAAATTACCTTGTCCAAACTCTCCTGAATTTGAACGCAGCATCTTATGTTGAAAGAATTGCCCTCTCTGTGTAGAAATCCATGCCGTTACGCCACATGTCCAGTATTCACTTGATTACGCTTAGTTCAGTGTGGAATCAAGTACCTAAAATAGCCGACCTCTAAAGCTCAGCGCGACGCGTTGCGAGCTTGGAGGTTGGCTATTTTCGATATTTTCACCAAAAGCTTGTTTATAAATGTAAGCCCCTGCCTCATTCTCTGCACGTCCCCCTGTGTGTGTGTGTGTGTGTGTGTGTGTGTGTGTGTGTGTGTGTGTGTGTGTGTGTGTGTGTGTGTGTGTGTGTGTGTGTGTGTGTGTGTGTGTGTGTGTGTGTGGGGCCCGCGCATCGGGGACGCGGCGTACTCAACTCAACGGTTTCACCCCCAGAACAGAACAGAGTGCAAAAGAGTCAAGGTGATCTGTCCGGGGGAAAAAAAGAGGACGAGCGGGGGTGACCCGGCGTAGGGGACAGAAAGAGAGAGAGGGAGAGCTTGGAGGGGGGTGAGTGGGGGGTTTACTCAGCGGAGCGAAGGAAAGGAATTCCTGCCCGTGCTTGCTGTAGAAACAACTTTTCGGTGTAACTTTCGGGTGATCTTTTCGGTGCGCTTGATCAGGGGTCTTTAACGTTTACAGGCCAGGGACCCCTTAGCTGAGAAGAGAGATGAAGCAGGGAAGGACCCCCCACTATTGTATAAAATTGTGTTATGTTAATGGATTTCTTAGACAGCTTCTTAGACAGTTTGACAGCACTGTCATCATGTTGGGAGTAATGTGTATTTTCAGACATTTAACCACTTGAACTGTCAAATACTTTAGTCTGCTCTTCTTTTCCCTCTACACCAAACCTCTTTGCCAAAAATAGCCGATCTACAATCTTACATCTACAAGCTTGTAGATCGGCTATTTTTGGCTAATGTTCCACTCAGAATAGGGATGCTAGGGTTAAAACGGTAGAAACATGATCCTATCAAATGCACAAAACATTTGGCGGCCCCCCTGTAGTAGCTCCGAGGACCCCCTATAGGGGTCCCGGACCCCCTGTTGAAGACCCCTGCACTTGATGACCTGGACGAGAAGAGAAGGAAGGAAGTCTAGTAGTATAGAGCATTCTGAGAAAACATCGCCTGTCTCGTCTTTTCCTTCTGTGTTCTCTCTCTCTCCCCTCATTTCCAAAGTTTGGGTCTTTTGGAGAGAATGATGGATGAGGAACTTGCACTGTGGCCTCCTCTGTCCTCTCCTCCTCCTTATCATCCCCTTCCGCTTCTTCCTCCT
The DNA here is from genome assembly GCF_963921795.1 of Nannobrachium achirus. Taxonomy (NCBI): domain Eukaryota; kingdom Metazoa; phylum Chordata; class Actinopteri; order Myctophiformes; family Myctophidae; genus Nannobrachium; species Nannobrachium achirus. The sequence continues at coordinate 32,248 of NW_027664714.1, read as the reverse complement.
CCACCGACACGCGCGCGCGCACACACACACACACACACACACACACACACACACACACACACACACACACACACACACACACACACACACACACACACTTGCGCGCACACAAACACACACATGCACACACACAGGGGCGTCACAAGGGGGGGGGGGGGGGGGGGGAGTGGGACTGAGTTACTAGGGCCCAAGGTGGAGGGGATTATTTTATACTTTAGCTATTGAAAAATAGCAGATATACAAGCTCACAGCACGGCACGAGTGCCGCGCTGCAAGCTTGTAGAGCTGCTATTTTTGAAATGTCGTGTAAATGTGTGCAAATATTTCAATATGTATTTTTTAAGCGAACATCACATTTCAGGATTTTTCAAAAATAGCAAATCTACATAGCTTGTATATCTTCTATTTTTCAATAGTTAAAGCACAGAATAATACGTAATAATGTATTTCCAGTCTAAATGGGTTAAACCACCTCCCCCTATGAAGAACATTCATGGGGGGCCCGCAGTGAATCCTTGTACCCAGGGCCCAGAATTTGGTGCGACACCCCTGCACACACACACACACACACGCACACACAGAGAGAGAGAGAGAGAGAGAGAGAGAGGGAGAGTGTTAGGGAGTGATGGATGGGTAGCAGGCAGTGTGGCAGTAATAGCAGACACCCAGAACCACACTGCCACTTCTTCATGTGTCTCCTTATTCCTCCCCTTATTTATTTCTTATGTCTCGCCTTTATGGCCACCCGTCTAAATATAGATATGCAGAAGAATATATCTGTCTTTGTTTGGTTCCACTCTCTTGTGAGGGAGAAAAAGAGGGAGAACTTCAAGACGTCTGTTGTAGTGCTCTGCTCCCCCCTCGGACTGTGAAAACATTTGTCTGTTTGTGTTGGTACAAATATTAGCATTTTACAAAAGGACTATTCTTTGTTTAGATATTTGTGTGTGTGTGTGTGTGTGTGTGTGTGTGTGTGTGTGTGTGTGTGTGTGTGTGTGTGTGTGTGTGTGTGTGTGTGTGTGTGTGTACGTTGTATGATTATGTTTTTCTGTGAATTATTGCCCTACTCCATCATACGACAGTGTCGCACAAAAGTAGTGTAAATAGAAAATATAAGCTCGATATGAGCTATTTTCACTATTTTAAAATGTTACAAAGATGATAATAAAATGAACCGTTTTGAACATGCAAGGTTTCCGTGTGTGTGTGTGTGTGTGTGTGTGTGTGTGTGTGTGTGTGTGTGTGTGTGTGTGTGTGTGTGTGTGTGTGTGTGTGTGTGTGTGTGTGTGTGTACTCAAGAATCCCTCAAAGATCAGAAAAGGGACAGTTTTTTTTTCTTTTTCTTTTCAGTCAGTGTTTCACATATTTCTCGGCTGCGAAAAATTGGATTCATGAGGTTTTGAGACTCCGGAGATTACGGAAGCAAGATAAGTGTGAGTGGTGTCATGGTGGTGTCCGTGTTCTAGAGAGAGTTTCATCCTGGCACGTTCAAGACTAGACCACTGGTTCACAAACATCCCTTTATTTTATTTTAAAAACAAATTTAGTTTTTAAATTTTTTTCAAAGCATTTTCCACAACAAAAAAAACATTCCCCCACAAAAAAGCAAAGATTTTCATGAATTAAAAACTCTTTCTATTATTTTTTTCAATAATTTCATGAAGAAAAAGTGTAGAAATTCAACAAATTAGAAAACAAATGTTTAAGAATAGTAGTGAAAACAGCCGATCACACAAGCTCACGGCGCGGCGCGAAGCTTGTAGATCTGCTGTTTTCACTATAGCTTGGGGTCCCCGGGCAAACATCTAATTTCTCTTTTTGGGGTCTCGAGCTGAGAAGTTGGGGAACCACTGCTCTAGAGAGCGTTTCTATCATCCTGCTTCCGAAGGGAACGGAAACGCAACGACCGACCAGTCGGTCGGTGGGTCGTGGAGGAGGAGGTTGACGGACAGGAGGCCTTCTCGTACGACGTTACACATTATTAATCACGTTCACATCGTCTCCAACAAGAGGAGGAGGAGGAGGAGGAGAAGAAAGGGGGGAAGAGGAGGGAGTTTGGGGGGACGGAGGGAGGGAGGGAGGGAGGGTTAGAAAAGCCACAAATAACTACCATCAATCATGAAGCAGTCAACATTTTCACTGGCTGTTATTGGCAGCAGCCATGAGATCTGTGTGTGTGTGTGTGTGTGTGTGTGTGTGTGTGTGTGTGTGTGTGTGTGTGTGTGTGTGTGTGTGTGTGTGTGTGTGTGTGTGTGTGTTCTCTCTCCCAGTCTGGACTTCTCTCTCTCTCCCTCCGCTGTCTTCGCCTTTTCTTCAACCAAACCGACAGCACACACACACACACACACACACACTCGCGCGCGCGTAAGCCTGCACGCACGCGCACAAACAACAACAGTTGAGAAACGGTCCTCGTCAGCAGGAAGCTGGCAGGTGTGTTAACTCCCCCAGTACCAAATTAGGATGTGCAGAGATTGCAGAAACCAAGCCTCGGCTTCTCCCTCATATCTACACCCCCACCACCCCCTCTTTATTTAACAAAAAAATAAATAAAAAAACTCTTTTAATCACGACCATTTAGATGAGGAGGATGTGGAGGTATGGATGGATGGAAGGATGTAGATGGAGTTGGAGAGCTGTTGTTGTGGGCCTTTCTTCTTTGGCCCATGGTCAGGTTCACTCTCACTGCTTTGGCCTCGGTGCCGGGCACGTGCACACATAGACATGAAAGGGGGCTTCAGCCCCGCTGCCCCTTTTACCCCGCTGTAAAAAAGTGCCCTCTCCAGACCATGAATGCCGTTTTTACTATGGTGAAAGAAATGCAAATGCCCTCTTTCCATGCTAAATTTATGTTGAAAGAATTGCCCTCTCTGTGTAGAAAACCATGCTCTACGCCTAATTGCCTTTTTTTTTACGCTTAGTTTAGTGTGGTATCAAGTACTGAAAATAGCCGACCTCCAAGCTCACAACTGTGACGCGTTATACAGACAAGATCCAGGTACGTTTGGTTCCTTTTGTTAACGTCCTCAGGGTGAAATGAACACTGAGAGAATTTGACTCTGTGTTGATTTGACTGTCAGGGATTTGACAGGAATTTTTATTTTCCCCTAATTTGTTCTCTCTCCTTTTTAAAGATCTTTTGGGCTTTTCCTGCCCTGTATTGATAGTGTTAACGTGGAGATGGGCAGGAAACAGGAGCGAGAGAGAGACAGAGACAGAGACAGAGAGACAAACATGCAGAAACAAACGTCGAGATCGGGACTCGAACCCCCGATACACTGTCAGGCTACTTAGCCTAATAGGTGCCCGCCCGGACTGTTACACTGCTCGGTCCGGGCCTGAGGCTATATCTCTTAAACCAGTGGTTCTCAAAGTGGATTCCAGGGACTCTGTGGGGCCTGAACTTTTCCACCGAGAACCGAGTTGGTTTCCAAATCGTAAAAGTTGGTTCGTTGCCAGTTCGCAAGAACGAACCAAGGTTCCAAGAAAGTTGCCATCCATAGGCAGGAGAAAAAATCCAAACAGGTTATTTAGTAACTCTGACAGTGTACAAAAGGAACCAAATGTACTGTACACTGTCAGAGAGGGAAAAAGGTTTGAGCAGTGGCGTCAAATCAGAAAAAAACTAAGGTATGGCAACATGACTGGTGTCAACACGTGCAAGTCATGTTGTCATACCTAAGCAACAGGCATGATACATTTATTTTGAGTACATTTTTTCCCCCCCGTTTTCAAGTGTGGAGAATATAATTATAATACCTTGTTGAAGTGAACATTTGTATTTGTAGTTATTTTACTGTAATGTAACAGCATAATAACCAGAGCAGATAGACAAAGAGACATTCATGGATTTATGTTTAAAAGCAACTTTTATTTTCCCCCCTGGACCCAGGGTATGGCAGCTGCATACCCCTGCCATACCCAATTGATGCCCCTGAGTTTGAGAAAGCGTGTCTTAAGCAGAAGGTCCACCTCCTGACCCCCCCCCACCCCCCCCCCCCCCCCCCCCCCGACCTCCCGACGTGTCTTTGAGCAAGACACTTAACCCCCTAACTGCTAGCGCTCGCATCTGAGCGCTCGCATCTTAGCAGCCAGCCGTCAGCTGGGTGAAGCTGAATCTGGGTGAACCGAATCCAAAGATAGAATCGTCAAAAAATATCAGAATTTTGTCCTTTGTTGTATTTGCGATAATGATTTGTATTTATTTATTACGTTTAAAATGTATCCAAATGCCAGGAAAAAAGAAACGTAAACATGTAATATGTACCCATGTGGTGATCCTTTCCTGTATCTCCTATAAAACGGCATCCCCCTTCGTGCAACTTGTACAATGGCATTTTGTATGTCTTACTGAAATGAAGACAACATGATTTCTTTAAATATAGGTATCATTATGGTGGATTATGAAAATGCAACACAAGGGGGTGCTCTTGGTTTATCCAGCCAACTGTTGAGGTTCTCCCTGCTTGCTTCTCAACATTTCTCTGTTTGTGTGTGTGTGTGTGTGTGTGTGTGTGTGTGTGTGTGTGTGTGTGTGTGTGTGTGTGTGTGTGTGTGTGTGTGTGTGTGTGTGTGTGTGTGTGTGTGTGTGTACATGCTCGTGCGTGTGTGTGTGTGTCATGCGTCCTTTCCAGGACCAGAGGTATTTGTACTTTACTTGAGTATTTCCAATACTTTTACTTCTACTCCACCCCATCTGGGATCCAAATATTGTACTTTTACTCCAATACGTTTATTTGAAAACATGTGTTACTAGTTACTTTCCAGATTACTATTATAAAACATACATTAGCGACTTTAGCCCTAATTTATACCTAGGCTATTTGAGAATAGCCGATCTACAAGCTCACACCGCGTCGCATCGCGTTGTGAGCTTGTAGATCTGCTATTTTCAAACATTTTTATACTTTTACTTTAGGTACTTTAAGTACATTTTGATGCCAATACTTTTGTACTTTTACTCAAGTACATTTTTAATTATGGACTTCTACTTGTAACAGAGTGTGTCTACATTGCCGTTTGATACTTTTACTCAAGTAAAAAAATGCATTTGTGTGTGTGTGTGTGTGTGTGTGTGTGTGTGTGTGTGTGTGTGTGTGTGTGTGTGTGTGTGTGTGTGTGTGTGTGTGTGTGTGTGTGTGTGTGTGTGTGTGTGTGTGTGTGTGTGTGTACCCGCGCGCGTGTGTGCGTCATGCATCCCTTCCTTTGCTCCGGCTGTCCAGGAGAAGCGGTCATCCAGTCTGAAGACACACAGGCAGACACAAACAGGGGTCATCTTTTTCTTTCCATTAACAGTTTATTACACCACATCTTTCCATTTTGCCCCTTTATCATTAACTCTGTTGCCGTCTGGTGTGTGACACAGAACGGGTCAAAGACCAAGCGTTTGTTAAAAGTGACAAAAACATCACATGATGACCTTGAGTTAATACGTGAAAGCATTTACTAGAAAACACATTGTGTCTATTAGCGGTTGGTCACAGGGCCAGCGTCATGCTGGCTTGTGGTGGAATTTTTTTGTAACCAATCTGTGTTTGCCATGGACATAAAATGATTTGACAAAATGCAAAGATACCTAATAGCCCTAAATCAGGGGTCTTCAACGTTTTCAGGCCAAGGACCCCTTAGCTGAGAGAGAGATGAAGCAGGGCCCCCCACTACCTTTTTCCATAGATATCCATATAGTTGCATCGTTTGACAGCACAATTATCAGTGTATGTTGGATTCATGTCAATTTGTGTTTTCAGATATTTAACCACTTGAACCGTCAATACTTAATAAACTTGACCTTTCACTCTGTACTTAGTCTGGTCTTTTTCCCCTCTACACCAAACCTCTTTGCCAAAAATAGAAGATCTACAAGCTCTATTTTTTGGCTACAAACATATGGACACTAGGGTTCAAGTGGTTAATATATATATAAAAAAAAAAAGATATATATCACTCAAAGATTTGGAGCACCCCCTGTAGTAACTCTGAGGACCCCCTAGGGGTCCCAGACCCCCTGTTGAAGACCCTTGACCTAAATGAACATTACAGGCCTGTAACTCTTGAGAGGTGTACAAATGAGAACTACAGGTCCATTTGGTTCCATTTGGACACCCTCAGAGTTGGTATGGGGGTCCCTGGAAATAAAATGTTTGAGAACCACTGACCTTGTGTAGTGGTCCTCAACCCTTTCAGGTCACGACCCTCAAAATAATCATATTTTAACTGGGGACCACCCACCCTGACGAGTACTAAGAGCATTATACATTTTGTATAACATGGTTCTATTGTGAAAATAGCAGATCTACATGCTCACACGGATGCGTTGCTGCAGCGTGACTCATTGTTGTGAGCTTGTCGCTCGGCTGTTTTCAGTGCAAGGGACAGGCTGTATAAACCAGGTTTTTCTAGACGGTTCTGTCTAGATATGTTTTCAGTGCAAGGGACAGGCTGTATAAACCAGGCTTTTCTAGACGGTTCTGTCTAGTAGCTATACAGTGGCTACCAAACCTTTTAGCTCAGGACCCAAAAGAGAAATCAGAAGATGTTTGCCCGGGGACTCAAACTAAAATAGCAGATCTACAAGCTTGCAGATCTGCAAATTTCATTACTCGAATGTAATAGTTTATATTTATGAAATTCTTTAAAAAAATGTTTGGTAAAATAATCTTTCGATTTAAAAAAAAAGAAATGATAATTGATGACAAAATGTAGGAAACAAAGAATAAAGGGATATTCACTCACGACCCACAAAAATTGAACCGCGACCCACAAAGGGGTCCCGACCCTCTGTTTGGGAAATGGTGGTCTAGCAGTTTTGCAGAATCACTGGAGAGCGATGCCTCCAGATGAATAACCAGGCCAGTGAATAGAATTAATTGGACACCCAATAAAAAAAATCCTCTTGTGTTAATTTGAACTCTGAAAGATTAGGAGAGTCCCATTTGGGTGAAACTGTTTCTTTTTTTTTTTTTTTTTTTTTTTTTTACACACAGTCTAAATGAACATTGAGGATTTTACTGGTGCAGATGCAATATATTAATTCTGTCCTGTTGCGTTTAATCAAAGAGTTTATTAGTGATAAGTTACCGATTCTGTTTTTATTATTTATACCGCCCGAAATCCTTCTCTCGCTCTCGCACGAATGCACGTGCACACGCGCGCACACACACGCGCACGCACACACGCACACACACACACACACACACATATATAATTGAATTGGGCTGCAGCTAGGTTTGACAAGCGCCTTCTCAGTTTTCCAGCCAGTAAAAGCGGGTGTGTAAAACCTCCTGGTTGCAGACCTATTACCTCGGGCCGCGTCGATCGCGTTGGTTTCATTATCAAGCTTTGGTTACAGACTATCATTCAATTAACTGCCTTTAGCAGAAATGGACTCTGCCATTTACGTAGTAGCCCTCCCTGTCCGTCCTTCCTTCCGTCCTGCAGTGGCGTCAGTTCAGAAACAGCTAAGGTATGGCAACATGATTGGTGTCTTGCACGTGCACGAAGACACCAGTCATGTTGCCATACCTTAGCAACAGGCATGATACATTTATTTAAGAACTACATATAATTTTCCCCCCCGTTTCTACGGTTTCTCAGGCTGGATATGGCATCCTGGAACAGTTGTTCAATGCAGCTAAACTTGGCATGTTAGTAGTAAACATGCCACAATTAACAATAATGCATTGCACCTGTGCAGCTGACATGCAGAACCTGGGAATATACCATTCTGTCAAGATGGGGAGAATACAAGTGTGGAGAATATAATTATAATAATACCTTGTTAAAGTGACCATTTTGTTATTTTACTGTAATTTAACAACATAACTAGAAGAGAAAATTTCTAAGAAATTTTAAGTGTGCCTGCAGCTCGCTAAGTCTGTGCAACCTTGTGTAGCGGTTGGTGTTAGCATTAGCGTTATTTCATTTGACGCAACCCGCGTGTCTGTATGACAAACGGTTCACGAGATCAAGGGTCACTTCCTGTTTGGTGAGGGGCACTTCCTGTTTGGCGAAGCAGCGATGACCAGGCCCTCGCAGCTCTACCCACGTCACAAGGCCAGCAGCCAATCAGAAACCAAACAGGAAGTCAGCCATTTCGACTAATTAGTGGCGTTTTGGAGCATTTTTGGCCGTTATCACGGGTCGCACTTTAACGACAGTTTTTTGAGAAAAAATTGTTTTGTGAGAAAACAAATTTGAGAAAAAAACTTTTTTGAGAAAAAGAAATTTTGAAAAAAAAATTGTGAGAAAAAAAAATGTTGAGAAAAAAAATGTGAGAAAAAAAAATGTTGAGAAAAAAATTATTTTGAGAAAACAATTTTGAGAAAAACATTTTTTGAGAAAAAAATAATTTTGAGAAAAAAAAAATTGAGAAAAACATTTTTTGAGAAAAAAAATTTGAGAAAAAAATTGAGAAAAAAAAATTTTTGAGAAAAAAAAATTTTGAGAAAAAAAAAATTTTGAGAAAAAAAATTTTTGAGAAAAAAAAATTTGAGAAAAAAAAATTTGAGAAAAAAAAATTTGAGAAAAAATTTTTTTGAGAAAAAAAAAATTTGAGAAAAAAAAATTTGAGAAAAAAAAATTTGAGAAAAAAAAATTGAGAAAAAAAAATTGAGAAAAAAAGAAAAGGTATGACACCAGCCGCAAGTCTGTACGACAAACGGTTCATGAGTTATAGAGGCACTTCCTGTTTGGTGAAGAGCACTTCCTGTTAAAGAGGGGGCGAGGCTTAATCAATTACAGCTCATCCCTATTGGTCGGAAAAAGACCAAAGTTGTGTGAGCATTTTACATTTTAAACGACGTTGCTAGGCAAAAGTATGGCAGAGTTATGTGGCGCCAAAGTTTCTGGTTTTTTTTCGGAGTCCCCCATTCAAAGTCAATGGAGTTTTTGGGCGTTGTTTTTTGCGAATTACATCGCAATCGTAAAGCGGATCGGAAAGAAAAGTAATAGCACACCATTCCCGGCCGAGCCGCACATTTTGATGTATATATTGCGGGGGTGGCGTAAATCGTGCGGCAGTTATTACGTGCCGAAGTTTCCCCCATTCTAAGTCAATGGGGTTTTTTGGCGTCGTTTTTTGCGAATTACGTCGCAATGGTAACGCGGATCGGAAAGAAAAGTAATAGCACACCATTCCCGGCCGAGCCGCACGTTTTGATGTATATATTGCGGCGGTGGCGTAAATTGTGCGGCAGTTATTACGTGCAGAAATTCGTGGCGAAAGACTTAATTAATTAAGTATGGCGGATTACAATAAGTGTTTTGCTATTGCATAGCAGGCACACTTAATAACCACAGATAGACAAAGAGACATTCATGGATTTATATTTAAAAGTAACTTTTATTTTCCCCCCTGGACCCAGGGTATGGCAGCTGCATACCCCTGCCATACCCAGTTGACGCCCCTGCCGTCCTGCATCCTCACAGTATATAGTTGCACGTACAGGACTTGTGCGGTCATTTCCCGTCCGTGGCATGCTTGTTTAGGCGTGCCCGCCGTTTTTTTCCTTGTTGTGGCCGTGACCCACATTTTGTGGTCCGAAAGTTACATTGTGTTTTATAATTAATAAAGACACACTAGTAGGAACTACTTTGCGTTGGCTAACTGGGGTGCATTGTTGTGGCCTGCCAACCCACCACCACTTTGCCTGAGAAGCTCACGAAAGGAGAAAAAAAGACATAATATCACAAGGAGGACGACAACAGTAAATCAGAGGCATGCTTTTTTGGAAAAAGACGACATAATAAAATCAGAAAATGAGCGAGCGAGGACCCTTTGTGTGTTGTATGTTGTGAGGTCCTGGTGAGTTGTGGTTGGCATGTGTTTGGTCTGTGGAGAGACAGTTTGGCTGGCATGAGCGGCTGAGGGGCCTGGGGGGACGTTGAGACAGAGAGAGAAGACACAGTGTACCAGGGGTCTTCAACAGGGGGTCTGGGTCCTCTAGGGGGTCCGCAGAGTTACTACAGGGGGTCCTCCAAATCTTTGTGTGATAGGAACTTTTTTTTCCCTCTTTCTCATATTAACCACTTGAACCCTAGCGTTCATATTCTGAGAACTTTAGCCAAAAATAGCAGATCTACAAGCTCACAACGCCTCGCGCTGCGAGGTGGCGTGAGCTTGTGAGCGGCTATTTTCGGCAAAGAGCTTTGGAGGGGAAAAGAGCAGACTAAGTACAGAGTGAAAGGTCAAGTTTATTAAGTATTGATGGTTCAAGTGGTTAAAAATCTGAAAACACACATTGACATGAATCCAAAATACACTGTTGATTGTGCTGTCAAACAATGAAACTGTATTTATGAACAGATTGTGGGGGTCCCTGCTTCATCTCTCTCTTAACTAAGGACTGAAAACGTTGAAGACCCCTGCAGTACACAGCAGAGAGAGAGAGCGATAGGACACATTTCTATTGCTGATACACATAGAGAGAGGACACAGTTCTACTGCAGAGACACAGAGCTATAGGGCTCTATCTTCATTGTCCTGAGTACCAGCTCTTATGTCATAACTTTAAGGCCTGTCCATACTGTCTCCGACCACCGAACCTTTCGCCAGGTTCTACTAATTACATCACTCGAAACTTCTAACTAACCCGTCCGGTTCAACTACAAAATGACGTCACTCGCATCTTCTGAAAAGTATTAGCCCGAAATTAGAGTTCGGAAAACTGCACGTCGTAAAGTCAGAACTCTCTGACGAAAAGTTTGGTGGAAAAAATAAACATAAAAAGTACCTCAACGTTGTACTTAAAGCTGCATGTAGCTTCCTCTTTTTTTTTACACCGCTGAGCTAATAGAGCCTTTGCTTGCTCAGGGGATAAATTCAAGGTAAACACCGGTTGTTCCTTCTAGTTTCCAAAAAGCCCATAAAGCAGTCAGCTTGACTCCAAATTCCAAAAATCACACCGTTGAATGAGTATTAACTTCCTTTACTTGACAATAAAAAGTTGACAAACAAACAAAACGGTACAGATCCAAAAATGTTCAATAAGTGATTTCTAATACAGTGAATTTCTAGTGTGGGTCAAAAAACTGTGTTTGCTCACAGGCTTCTAGCTCTGAACTGAATTAGTCTGCTGGACACAGCTGCTGTAAAGTACAATGAATTAACTTGCTTGCAATACAATTGGCTGCATTCTTAATGATCTAATATGAACTGAAATATACAAGTCTGTATAACATATGCAATCATGAGATAACAGGTCAGCCTGACATTACAGCACACACACAGTAACTCAAACAATTAGACTTAGAATATGGCTCGTACATTTCCGGCCCCTAATTGGGTAGGCGGGAAGCATAACAATTACAACATATAATTACCTAAGAGCCATTACATATTAATAAAACAACTTAAACAATACTTCTTTGCTTCATTCTTGCTTCGAATTGAAATCTTCATACTGCCTCTTGTAGCAGACAGAGCTTTGTAATAGGTCTTTCAAGGGTGCTGGTCTTCGTCTGCACACTGACACGACGCACAACTCCCCTTGAATCTGGCATAGTCTTGAGTATCCTTCCCATCATCCATGAATTTCTAGGAGCGGAGTCATCCACAATAAATGGTAAATGGTAAATGGTGCATTTATATAGCGCTTTTAATCCAAAGCGCTTTACATAGATTGTGCATTACATTCACCCATTCACACACACATTCATACACCGGTGGCGGAGGAAGCCATGCAAGGCACCAACCTACTCACCGGAGGCAATTAGGGGTTCAGAGTCTTGCCCAGGGACCCTTCGACATTAACTCAGGGGGAGCCCGGATTCGAACTGGGAACCCTTCGGGATTTATACCCTTCGTGCTCTAATGCCAGTTTCTCTACCCCTGAGCTATGCCGCCCCACGGCAGAACGACATCTCCAGGTTGGAAATTCCTTCGTACTGCCGACCATCTCTTCCGTTCCTGGAGGAGCGGCAAGTACTCGTGTGTCCATCTTGACCAGAACAAGTCAGCAAGGTACTGGATTTGTCTCCACCTCCGACGTGCGTACAGATCTTCTTTCTTGAAAACACCTGGAGGCACACTTGGTTGTGTCTTTAACAACAACAAGTGATTAGGAGTAAGCGCCTCGAGATCGTTCGGGTCATCTGAGACCTTGGTGATGGGACGATCATTGATAATGGCCTCAACCTCACACAAGACGGTCTGAAGACCTTCATCATCCATGGTCTGCTGCTTGAGCACTGAGTTGAGAATCTTCCTTACTGTTCGGATCTGCCTTTCCCAAACCCCTCCATGGTGGGAAGCGGCTGGTGGATTAAACGTCCACTTGATCCCCTTCTTCATCATCACATCCTGTATCTTGGACTGGTCCAGCTCTTCAATAGCTTCACGCAGCTCCCTCTCCGCTCCGACAAAATTTGTACCGTTATCGGAACGAATGACAGCCACCTGTCCTCTTCTGCTAATGAAGCGACGCAGAGCGTTGATACAGGAATCAGTATCCAGAGAGTGGGCTACTTCGATATGAACTGCTCTGATTGTCAGACAGGTGAAGAGTACACCATATCGTTTAACCATACTGCGTCCTCGTTTCACCTCAAATGGTCCGAAGTAATCTACCCCTACATTCGTGAAGGGGGGTTTGTCAGGCAGCAAACGGTCTTCTGGCAAATCTGCCATTTTCTGCTCTCCAGTCTTGGCATTCAATCTTCTGCACACAGTGCATTCTGAGACTATAGTTCTCACTGCCGAGTTGGCCTTAGGAATCCAATACTTTGCCGTAACTTTGCGAGCATGTGATTCCTACCACAATGCCCAACTTCCTGATGGATGTGTCGAAGGATAAGAGTAGCAACTCTTTGGTGCTTTGAAAGGATGGCGGGATGCTTGGCCTCCTCCGGCATAGCAGACCTACTCAGCCGTCCACCGACTCTCAACACTCCATCCTGCAGTACTGGGTCCAACTTGTAAAGTGGGCTACTCTTCTTGACGTATGCCCTACTTTGCAAAGCTTCAATTTCCTCAGAGTATGAACACTTCTGGCTGAACAGAATTAGCTCTTGTTCAGCTACGTCCAGGTCTTCAACTGTGAGTGGCTTCTTTTCCAAAGTTGTTCTGTGTTTCTCCATTTGTTCCTGGAGAAGCGTCTCTTGCTTGACAGGGTTAGCTTCAGAGTGACTGATGGTAGCTTGTAGCTCTTTCCTTGTGACACTTAGGTGCAGCAGCAACTGCCTTAGACGGAGGAACCAAGCCACCGCTTTCTTCAGCTGATGCCAACTTGAGTATTGATCAATTAGCTTACTTACTGTAGCAGTGTTCTCGTCTGTGGTAAGAAGACTGACTACAGCTGACTTTTTGATCTCGACGTCATCTTCCTGTACATGACTCGACTGATCTGGTCTTTCTGGCCACTCACTTGACTTTTTCAACAGGAAACTCGGGCCATGAATCCAAATCTCACTCTGGCACAAGTTTTCGACTTTCAAGCCTCTTGAAGCGTGATCTGCTGGGTTAACTGAGGTGTTTACATACCTCCACTGGGTTGGGGTAGTAGCCTCACGGATGATCGAGATGCGATTGGCTACAAAAGTCTTGAAACGAGCCGTCTCATTCTCGATGTACTTCAGTACAGTAGTACTATCCGTCCAAAAGACAGACGGTTCAAGTGGTACCTGAAGCTCTTGTCTCATCATCTTGTCGATCTTGACTGCGACGACGGCTGCCGTCAGTTCCATCCTAGGTATAGTTACCTGCTTGAGCGGTGCCACTCTGGACTTGCCCATCAGAAAAGAGACGTGTCTCTTGCCTTGTGCATTTGTCAGCAAGATGTAGGTAACAGTGCCATAAGCATTCTCGCTGGCATCTGAAAAATGATGGAGCTGTGCCATCTTCGTAGTTCCAAACCCTTCTGGTTTGAGACATCTTTCCCAGCGAAAGCCTGAAAGTTGCTTCAGGTCAGCTAACCACTTCATCCATCTTTGTGCCTGTTCTCCCTGGATTTCTTCATCCCAGCCCTTCTTCTCCCTACACAGATCTCTTAGTAGAAGCTTCGCAGGCAGAATAAAGGGGGCCAGAAAACCGAGGGGGTCATAAACGGAGCTGACCACGGAGAGAATCCCTCGTCGTGTGACTGGTTTATCCGGTAGCTGCATCTTGAACTGGAACGTATCTGATTCAGTGCACCACTGGATACCAAGAGCTCTCTCCATAGGAAGCTGGTTATAACTCAGGTCTAAGTTTTTGATTTCAGTGGCTCTATCTTCTTCTGGGATAGACGACAGGACAACTCTGCTGTTGCTGACCCACTTTGTCAGGCGGAAACCTCCACTGTAGCATAAGGCTCTGAGGTCCCTTGCCAAAGCAACAGCTTGAGCTTCTGAGGACACTGACTTCAAACAGTCATCAACATAGAAATTCTTGAGGACTGTGTCCACCACTTCTGGTGTTGTTTCGTTCCTTACGTCTTCAGCTGTTCTTTTTAGGGCATATGATGCACAACTGGGAGACGATGTGGCTCCAAAAAGGTGCACAGTCATTCTGTAGTCTTCTACGGGTTGACTCAGGTCACCATTCGGCCACCACAGAAAACGCAGTAGATCAGCATCTTTGTCTGGAACCTTGACCTGATAGAACATCGCTTCTATGTCGGCCATCATAGCGACAGGCTCCTCTCTGAACCTTGTCAGGACACCAATGAGGGTGTTCGTTAGATCAGGTCCCTGGAGCAGCTGATCGTTCAGTGATGTTCCCTGGAACCTTGCAGTGCAGTCAAAGACTACTCTGATCTTGTTTTTCTTTGGATGGTAAACACCGTGATGAGGTATATACCATACACGTCCATCCTCGCGGCTAAGTTCCTCTTTGGGGATTTGCACAGCATAGCCTTTCTCTATTATGCCTGCCATGAACTTCTTGTAGTCTTCATGGAAGTCTGGGTTCTTGCTGAGCTTTCTTTTAAGACCGACTGTACGCTGCTCAGCTACGCAGCGGTTGTTTGGCATATTGGCAGTCTCATTCCTCAGTGGCAAACTGATACAGTAATGTCCATCAACAAGCTCAGCAGACGTAGTGACTGACTGCATGAACCTGTGATCTTCTTGAGACATCTCTGTCTTGTCTTCACAGCTGTGTTCTGGGAAGTCTGTATTGTACTGTTCGACTAACAGTTCTTCAATGCTTGCTACAGAAATGCGGTTGACTGTGAGACTGCGATCACCATCTACTGATGTGATGTCATCCTCTCTTCTTACTGGCCCATTCAGCACCCAACCAAGAATGGTCTTAACAGCGTAGGGTCCGTCCCCTTCGCTATGAATCACCTGCCAAGGCTCCATAGCTTTAGGCGAGTTCGTCCCGATCAGCATGCCGACTTCTGCTTCGAGCTGCGGGATTCGTACCTCTTTCAAGTAAGGCCATTTCATCACATCTTCTGGTCGGGGAATGTTCTCCCTCTTCACCGGTATGTCCTTGTGTGTGAAGGCTTTCGGTAGATCGATGTAATCTTTCGACTCCAGTCCACACACTTCCAGGTCAGACAGGATGTAACTGGGAACCAGCTTCTCCTGGCCCATAGTACGAAGAAGGATCTCCGTCTTCCTGCCTCTGATATTCAGCTGCCTCATGAGTGCTTCGGTACAGAAGGTGGCTGAACTTCCCTGATCCAAGAAGGCATATGTCTTCACGGTCTTCTCACTTTTCTTGGACTTAACCATTACAGGTACTATAGCGAGGATACATTCATCTCCGGCCCCAGTGCGTGCACAGGTTTCTTGCTCTAGTGACACAAGGGCGCTTGAGATACTTTCCTCAGCGTTGCTGTCCTCATTCTTCTTTGGCTGAACACTGTCTTCTTTGTCAACATGCAAGATGCTTGGATGTCTCTGGGAACACTCTTGACATGTCATCCTCTTTTTACAATCTTTACTAAGGTGTCCTTGTGTGAGACAACCAAAGCAAAGGCCTTTTTTCTTCAGGAACTCAACTCTGTCTTTAGCCTGCTTTTCTCTTATATTCCTGCATACATCCAGCGCGTGGCTCTTCTGACAGAACAAGCAGGGTTTCTGAAAAGCATTTACAGTGTTGGTTGGTCCCTTCTTCTTAGAAGGTGAGTCTTGTGACTTCTCCTCTTCAGCAGAAGTTGCTGCTGTAGCAAAGCTACTTCCCTTTGGCTCGGTAGACTTCAGGGTCTTGGTATCGAAACTGCTCTTTGGTTTTCCTTCAGTAGCTGTGTTACTGTCTTGAAGGTTTCCGAACAGCGGATCACTTGCAATCTGCGCCTGTCGGTAGATAAATGTCACCATGTCTGAGAACCTGGCTCTTCTTCCGTGTTTTTCCTGAATGTCGAACGCTGTTACCCTCCACTTCTCTCTTGTCTTGAAAGGAAGTTTTGAGATAACAACTCTCATATTCGTGGGGTTGTCCATCTCACTCATGAACTGAACATCTTCCATGGTATTTCGACATCCGATCAGGAACAGAGCATAAGCGTTCATCGCTTTCCCATCCTCAAACTTCATCGGAGGCCATTTCAGAGCCTTTTCTATGTAGGCATTAGCTATCTTCAGTTCATCACCATAATGCTTCTGAAGTAGAGCCCGGGCTTCTTGATAACCTCGGTCTGGGTCCATATGTTCACAGCTGCAGACTAGATGTTGCGGTTCTCCACTCGTGAACTGCTCCAAGTAATACAGCTTGTCTGTGCTGTTCTTAGCCTTGCTGTCTATGGCGTGATCAAAAGCTCTAATGAAGGACCTGTAGGTGAGTGGGTCACCCTGGAACACAGGTATGTCTCTTTTAGGTAGATAAGACAGTTGTTGCTGTGTGACGAGCATCTCTGTAATCTCGTTCTGACGCTTTATCATGTCGTAGCTGTCTTTCTGACCTCCTGAATGTGGCAAGGCAACCTTCATATCAAAACGTTGTGTTAGAGACTGCTTGTCTGAGTCCTTAGATGCCTTTGGGGCTCCTCTGGCTGTCTTTGAGGTCTTAGAGCCTACCTTT
Organism: Nannobrachium achirus; assembly: GCF_963921795.1. Lineage (NCBI taxonomy): Eukaryota > Metazoa > Chordata > Actinopteri > Myctophiformes > Myctophidae > Nannobrachium > Nannobrachium achirus. The sequence goes on along the minus strand of NW_027664714.1, from coordinate 15,303 downwards.
GATGTCTTTGAACCATGTGACCTGTAGTAGTCATTCATTCCATCCTGGGATCCCTCTTCAAGTACTTGTAACTTGGCATCGGATTCTGCAATAGCTGTATCTATGGCTAGCTTTTCTTTCCTAGCTCTCCATTGAGCCTCTTCCACTTTCATTTGAGCTTCTTCCAAATCAAGGGCTTCCTTGTCCTTAAACATTTCTGCACGCACCAGCAGTGCTGCCCTTTCTGCTTCTACTTTTCTACGTTCACGTGCAGAAGACGTAGTAGAGGATACTTTTGATGGCTGCACGTTAGAAGCACTATCATCTGGCATAATATCATCCACTTCCTCTTCAACCACTGTGTGGGGGGCTTTATTTATGCGTATGTTTGCAATCCAATTTTCAGTTGTGGTAACATAATCTTTAATGTATGTTATCTTCGGTCCAAACCAATTATTTTGGTCTGCAGTAACATCATCTTCAGGCAAAATAATTGTCACCTCTTCATTAACTTCTTTGAACTCATTACAGAGATCTGCAAGGTCCTCCATAATCAATTGTTCAACTTTATCCACATTATCTGCATTTTTCTTTAGCATATCCAATTCCTTAATCTTGTTAGTTATTCGCCCAAGTTTTGCCCTCCTAGAGTCAATCAGTCTATGCAATTTCTCTTCCATGGCTTTTTCAGTGGGCTTTGACACCCTCTTGTGTTCACTGGGCAGTACTGCATCTGGGGTGTTGTCCGTCATTATTGGACACTCCGTTTTTAAATGCAATTACAGTACAATGTTCAAACTTCACAAAAAGCCTCCAAAATACCTTCTTGCAGCTTGCTTCTTCCAGTGGGCAATCCAGTGATGCCAATCTTCCAGTTGACTTGCTTCTCTTGAGCCAAGTTTTTTGACAAATGTTCCTTCTAGTTTCCAAAAAGCCCATAAAGCAGTCAGCTTGACTCCAAATTCCAAAAATCACACCGTTGAATGAGTATTAACTTCCTTTACTTGACAATAAAAAGTTGACAAACAAACAAAACGGTACAGATCCAAAAATGTTCAATAAGTGATTTCTAATACAGTGAATTTCTAGTGTGGGTCAAAAAACTGTGTTTGCTCACAGGCTTCTAGCTCTGAACTGAATTAGTCTGCTGGACACAGCTGCTGTAAAGTACAATGAATTAACTTGCTTGCAATACAATTGGCTGCATTCTTAATGATCTAATATGAACTGAAATATACAAGTCTGTATAACATATGCAATCATGAGATAACAGGTCAGCCTGACATTACAGCACACACACAGTAACTCAAACAATTAGACTTAGAATATGGCTCGTACACCGGTGTCAGTTCCCGTGTCTATAGAATAGATGAGACATGACCTTTGACGCAATCTAAATGTCTCAATAGAAGAGCACAGAGACAAAATAAGTTGTTTAATAGGTATTAACATGTAGCCTACTCTACCATACAGATTGGGCACAATGTAATTGTATTCATTAAATAAATTGTTACTAGTGTTGCTTTAAGTCCAGTACTCAAAGTACTTAATAGTTACTTTACACCACTGGCTCCAGTCTTTAGCCACCATGCTTGGCTTGTGGCGCTCTTTCAACTTGATATGACAGTAGTCTGAGCAAAAGGCAGTTTGTAGGGCTCTATACACACATATTTTGTTCTATTTTTTATTATAAAGGCATATTTTTATGATATTAAAGATGAATTCCTTCATAGCTTTTATCCCACACTAAATCATTCGTCTTGTTTTCGAACCGTTTTGGGGTTTGCGTTGTGGAAACGTTTTGGAGAAGTTCCCCCGACCATGAATTTCAGAGTTATGGAAATTGTCTGTTTTCGTGTTTCGATTTGTCTCGTCACATTTAATTTATTTCCTTGTTTCTCTCTTTCTTTTCTTTGTCTTTTATTCCTTGTCACTTGCCAAGCTCATTGGAGGTCGGTTATTTTAGCGATATTGTCTCCAGAAGTGCCCCATTTAGAGATTTCAGCCCCTTGCTACTCTAACATTCTCTGCAGGAGCCCGGCAGTCGTTTATGTCCTCTTTAGTCTTTTAGTACCCAGCATGTTCCCCTGGCTGCTACAGTGGAACAAGTGTAAATAACTTCCCCTCTCTGCCTCTCTTATCACTGTCAAGCAGGGGTGTCACACCAAATTCTGGGCCCTGGGTACAAGGATACCCTGTGGGCCCCCCATTAATGTTCTTCATAGGGGGAGGGGGTTTAACCCATTTACACTAGGAATGGATTATTATGCATTATTTTGTGCTTCAACTAATGAACAATAGCAGATATACAAGTTCACAGTGTGGCACCGAGTGCCGCACTGCGAGCTTGTAGATATGCTATTTTTGAAAAATCGTGAACATTTGTGCAAGTCTTTGAATATTTCAAATCCTTCTAAGGTTTTTTTGAAAAACATATGTTTCTATGTCAGTGGTGCTCAAACTTTTTCATGTGAAGGACCCCCAAAATGATATGTATTTGTCCACAGACCTCCATCTCAAAATATTTAGTTCCAGGGACCCCCTCAGAAGCAAAATGTTAGTTTAGTTTTTCGCTTAAGAAATACATATATTCAAAGATTTGCACACATTTTCACGACTTTAAAAAAAATAGCAGATCTACAAGCTCACAGCACGGCACCGAGTGCCATGCTGTGAGCTTGTATATCTGCTATTCTTCAAAGCATGAAATAGGCCCCTCCACCTTGGGCCCTGGTAACTCGGTCCCACTTTTCCCCCCCTTGTGACGCCCCTGCTGTCAAGCGAGAAACGATTTTCGTCTCTAAAACAACGGGTTTCTCTGCAGACAGACACAGCTGTGAGCAGCGCCCCGGAGAAGTGGAGTGGAGTGGCTGTGGCGATGATGTCTGGAGCAGCAGACGTAGCAGCATGCAGAGCCACACAGGCAGGTAATCCTAAATGGTAAATGATAAATGGTGCATTTATATAGCAGCCTTTATCCAAGGCACTTTACAATGATTGTGCATTACATTCACACATTCACACACACACATTCATACAACGAATGGCAGAGGAAACCATGCAAAGCACCAACCTACTCAGCATTTAGGGGTTCAGAGTCTTGCTCAAGGACACTTCCGACACTTAAGGTTCATTCCCACCGGGCAAGATAAAGATACAAAATGTCGTTCTCAATTGAAGTGGATGGTAGCGTCACACTGGACACTCCCATCCACTTCAATTGAGAACGATATTTTTTATCTTAATCTTCATCTTTATCTTGCCCGGTGGGAATGACCCTTAACTCTGGGAGAGCCCGGAATCGAACTGCATGTTCCCATGCAGTTTGATCCCGGGCCACTGCTGCCCCAAACATGCATCCTAAACATAGACGTAGCAAGCAGAGGCAGACAGACAGGTAATCCTAAACATTAAACATATACGTAGCGTATAGCGAGGCAGACAAACAGACAGACCAGTAGTCCTAAATATGGACGTAGCATACAGAGGTGCACCACACATCTGTTCGCTGTCAGCCTGGAGGAGAGCCTGACTGATAGAACACCTCCGTCCAGCTGCCATACCTTGACTACAGGGGGGAAAATAAAATTTACTTCTTAAAATAAATTCATCATGCCTGTTGCTAAGGTATGGCATACCTTAGCTTTTGCTGAACTAACACCACTGCTTCAGTCCTCTCCTCTTCTCACGCTCACATCCTCTCCAATTACCAGTGTTGATTTCATCGACTAAAGCTATGACGAAAAATGTTTGTTGACTACTTGTTTTCACTTTTAAAAACTAAATAAAAACTAAGCAATGACCTGTAAGACTCCCTAAGCGGGAAACAAACTTTAGAAGGCAATGGTAGCCAATCAGGAGGGAATATGGGAAATGGGACAGATCCATGTTGATGACATGACTTTAGAGACACTGTGTGCCGCTTTGCATGATTTTAGGGCAAAATCTGTAGGAGCAGTGTCCAAAAATGTGTTTTGCAAGAATCTTCCTCATGGTGGCGCTAGAATAGGGCCATGTGAGAAATTAGGTGGAGGTTGTGGTTTGGCAACCAAGGAGTGTGTGTGCAAAGTTTGGCATGGATATGGGCAACGGTGGCAGAGATATGAATAGGGAAAAAGTGTGACGTGACATGTGACGGACAGTGAATTAAGACTAAATATATTGTCAATTTTGTCAACAAATAACATCTAGACTAACATGTTAAGAGAGGGAGATCCAGTACAACTAAAAGACAAGTCATTGCCCAAATTGATATATAAGCCTGTTTCCCCGCAGACCCCAATCTGAAAATGTTTTGTACCAGGGAAGAAAACTATTCAAAATCACTTTCAAGATGTTTCAAAAAGGTGTGAGCTTGTACATCTGCTACTTTTTAATAGCCAAATAAATGTAATAAGCCACTTGAACACGTTAAGTTACGTTGATTGTGATGCTTTATTAAGACATTTTGCTGGGGACCCCCCCGGGACCCCTCCCTGAGGAACCCAGACCCCCTCGAGAACCACCACCACTCTCCTCTCCTCTCCTCTCCTCTCCTCTCCTCTCCTCTCCTCTCCTCTCCTCTGGTGATGTGTGTGTGTGTGTGTGTGTGTGTGTGTGTGTGTGTGTGTGTGTGTGTGTGTGTGTGTGTGTGTGTGTGTGTGTGTGTGTGTGGTGGGAGGGGGTAGGGGGGGAACACAGAAACACAGACAGAGAGGCAGATTATTCACGGAGTGCCGTTATTGAATACGTGACTAATACACTGCGAATCGCTTTGGGAAATCAGATTAAAAAATGAATTATTTATAAGGACATGGGAAGGGATGGCGGCGGGGCGGTGGGTGGGTTTGCAGGGGAGAGGAGAGGAGAGGAGAGGAGAGGAGAGGAGAGGAGAGGAGAGGAGAGGAGAGGAGAGGACGCAGCAGACGACACCGGCAAACGACATTACAACTTCTGATCATCAGGGGTGTCACACCAAATTCTGGGCCCTGGGTACAATGATTCACTGTGGGCCCCCCATGAATGGGAACACATTATTATGCATTATTTGTGCTTTAACAATTGAAAAATAGCAGATATACAAGCTCACAGCGTGGCACCGAGTGCCACGCTGCGAGCTTGTAGATCTGCTAAATTTTTTTAAATCGTGAACATTTTACACAATTCTATAAATGTCTTCTAAATCCTTCTAAGGTTTTTTCTTTTTTGTTTCTATGTCAGTGGTGCTCAAACCTTTTCATGTGAAAGACCCCCAAAATGATATGTATTTTGCCACATACCCCATCTCAAAATATTTAGTTCCAGGGACCACACAAAAGCAAAATGTTAGTTTAGTTTTTCGCTTAAAAAATACATATATTCAAAGATTTTCATTTTCACGTCTTTTCAAAAATAGCAGATCTACAAGCTTGCAGCGCGGCACTCGGTGCCGCACTGTGAGCTTGTATATCTGCTATTTTTCAATAGCTAACGTATAAAATAATTAAGGCCCCTCCACCTTGGGCCCTAAGTACCTCATTCCCACTTTCCCCCCCAGTGTGACGCCCCTGCTGATCATCATGACACATCCCGCTCCCACACACACCGCACTGATTCAGTTGTTTATAATAATACTCACAAATGTTTCCCCCGTTTTATATTCTAGATATTGAAATATGAGTCACGGCAAGAAAAAAAGAAAGAAATGAGAACAAGAAAAACAGCGTAAAAGTGTTTTATTGTTTTGTTTAAAATGCTATTACCTGTATTCCCCTTTTATTCTACGCAAAACCAAAAGGATATGATTTGATATATTTTTATGGGAGCAATAAAACCGCCCTTTGATTTCAGATCAGTTAGGCTGCTATTGATGCTATTTCTCCTTGGCGCCAGTCAGTCAGTCACACACAATGAAATTCAAAAGTATAAAATATATATGAATGGGGAAAAAAGAATGGAGATAGATACTTGTTATGAGAATAGCTGCCTCTAAAATTGGTTATGAGCAACAATGCATAGTTATTTGTGTTAACATCAAAGTTTTTTTTTTTGTTTTTTTTTTTATAATTTGATAGGCCTATATCAATATTATAATTCATATTCATGATAACATACAGATCCTTCTCAGAACAATAGAATATTGTGTAAAAGTACAATCATTTTCTTGAAACCTTCATTATATTTCTTGACGCTTTCATATATTCTAGATACATTGGACATTCAGTGAATTATTCCAAACAGTTTTTTGTTAAAATTTTGAGTTTTTATGGCATACAGCTCATGAATATCAAAAGTCCATATTTCAAAATATTACTATATTACACGAGACCACTCAAAACAAGGATTTATAATAGAAATGTCAACCTTCTGAAGTCAGAGTTGCTTGAAGTCCAGTGGGAAGTTTATGATTTGGGGTGCTATGGCATCTGCAATGCTTTTTTTTTTACACAGTATTCTAATTTTTCGAGAAGGATCTGTAATGGCAAAAGAGAAGAAACATCTTAAGCTGAATTGGACTACTCTGAAATAGATACTGTTTATCCACAACTTTCCCACGTCCCGTTGTGCATTTCGCAGAAGGTGTGCGGCAGTTTCCGGCGTCGCAGCCGAGAATGATCTACAAGCTCACAATGGTTGCATCTGCGACGCGACGTGAGCTTGTATGTCTGCTGTTAACCGGAAGTGTCCCGCAGATAATGATACAGTAAAGTCTTGCGGAAACAGGTGGATACAGTATAATAAATCTTTTCAAATTAAAGTGTGTTATTATCTGCTTGTGCTGTATGTGCTGTGAGGGTTTTGCTGTCCTGGCTGTTCAGTGCATTAAGGATAGTGGTCCTGTATGGCGTACTACATCAGGTATAGAATTACAAAGGCAAATAAATATATAGTATCACAAATATACTCTACATTATCGCCTGGCTGGCATCAGCACCTCTCTGGCATTTATGTGACTTCTTGAGTGTTAATGTATGCGTGTGTGCGTGTGCGTGCACCTGCACGCATATCGAGCTATTAGAGAGAATGCACTCCCATGCATGCATGCATGCGCAATTGCGCATGCATGCATGCATGGGAGTGCATTCTCTCTAATAGCTCGATTGAGACTTTCCTTTCAAATAGTTTTGAAAGTAATGTAAACTATTATCACGATCTTGCTTAATAAATTCAAACCGTGAAAAATAGCAGATATACTAGGCTCACAGCGCATCACTTTGTGCCATGCTGCGAGCTTGTACATCCGCTATATTTTTTAACATGTTTTGAGAAAATCGTGTTTGACAAATCTTGAAAGTGTTTGAAATATTTTTTATCATTTTGATTTAACACAAAATAATCTTCTCATCTGGGCCAGTGGTCCCTTCTGGGGGTCCCTATTCAGATGGGGAGGGAGGGGGTTCCGCATCCAAATACATATGATTTTGGGGGTCCTTGGCGCAAAAAAAGTTAGCAAAACCACTCATTTATATTGAATGCATAATGTGTTATGTTGCTGAATCGGCCTCAGGTCATAATGGGTTAATTGATGTCGTACCTCAGGCTAGATGTGTAATAAATATTGTTCGCTTCCCAAGTCCAGTTTTCCTCGTTAAAACCAGTGTTTGCCAGCTCTTTAGAGAACCCACACATGATGTGTTAAAACCATCTTCTCAATAGAAATGTACAGTAAATAAATACATGGGTGCCTGTTTTGTCTATAGTCCGCCAGGATGGATGGATTTCTCGACTTTATCTTTAACTGTCTTCTACTATTTCTGTACGGATGCTATCTGGGGTATCTGTCTGTCTCTCCGTCCGTCCGTCTCTGTCTGTCTGTCTGTCTCGTCTGTGTTCTTGACAGGCTGCCAAAGTGCTGACACGGTGAAGTGTTTAGGCGTTAGGGAGTTGTGCCAGAATAGTGCCCGTTTTAAGTGATCGCTCATTTATCTTGTGTTTTTTATTTTTATTTTTGTTTTCATTTATCTTCTCTGACGTTAAACACTCGCACTCGGTCTGACCTTTTTTTGTTGTTGTCTAGTTCTGTTTCTTGCGTATAGTGTCTGTGTCTGTGATGTTTTTTTATTTTTTAATCTCTATTTATTGATCATGAAGGAGACATTGCAATTGCACTCTAGAGAGGTGTGTAGCAACTCATAATGTAATAACGGCTCATAATGTAATAAGGGCTCATAATGTAATAAGAAAAATGTAATAAAAACTCATAATGTAATAATGAGCTCATAATGTAATAAAAAAACGAGCGCATAACGTAATAATGGATTTTTCAATAATGTAATAATGTAATAATGTGTTACATTAAGAACCTCCACATAGGAGGCTCATAATGTAATAAAACTTCATAATGTAATAATGTATTTGTATTACATTATGAGCTGATTATTACATTATGAGCTTTTATTACATTTTAATTATTACATTATGCGCTTGTTTTTTATTACATTATGAGCTGATTATTACATTATGAGTTTTTATTACATGTTTTATTACATCATAAGCCATTATTAATTTATGAGTTGCTACATACCCTGCCAACTTTGTTGATGAAGAATGGAGCAACTATCTGCTAAACATGCAGCAAATGAATACATATGGGGATCATTTAGCTGTACAAAGAGCATCCACAATGTTCAACATACAGTTTGTGATTGTATAGACACTGGGTGTTGATACAACATCGATAATATCCCCATGTGGTCAGTATGACAGTCTGCCATTGCTAGTTCTGGGCCACTTTGCCGAAGGTCATGGGGATCATTATGTAAGCCTTGGTGGACCAGTCACACACTTGATTCAAAGAGTCCAGGAAGCAGAGAAGAGCGCACCACTTCGATCTGTCCCTCACTCTGGCCCTAAGTCTAGCCATCACTCTGGCCCTGACTCGGTCCCTCACTCTGGTCTGGCCCTAAATCTGGCCCTCACTCTCGCCGTAAGGCCCTTACTCTGGCCCTGACCCGGTACTTCACTCTGGCCCTAGGTCTGGACAGATGGAAGTGGTGCGCTCTTTGAATCAAGTGTGTGACTGGTCCATCAAGGCTTACATAATGGTCCCCATGACCTTCAGGGGTTGACACTAAGGTCTAAGAGGCACTTGCCCGTCGGGCAAGTACAGGTCATGTTCTACTTGCCCAAAGTTCATGTACACTTGCCCAAAAAGTAATTCGTCCATTATAAAATTATAGGTAAGATTTTAATTACCACTCAATGTAACTCAATAACAATTTTGAATCATACTTCAATACCTCCAAATCCAAATACCTAGGTAGTTATGATTGCTATGGTTTCACACTTCGTCATTTTATATATTTTTAGCCACGTTCAGGTGTTTAGAAAGATATCTTGTGTTGTGTTTATAGACGGTCGTGTCCCCTCTCAAATGAGCAATTGCCCGGTCGGGCAACCTGAAAGCAAACTTCACCTGCCCCAAAGTTTTATTTACCTGCTGGGGGCAGGTGGGCAAGCCTTAGTGTCAATGCCTTTTCGGCAAAGTGGCCCAGAACTAGCAATGGCAGACTGTCGTCATACTGACCACATGGGGATATTATCGATGTTGCATCAACACCCAGTGTCGATACAATCACGAACTGTATGTTGAACATTGTGGATGCTCTTTGTACAGCTAAATGATCCCCAAATGTATTCATTTGCTGCATGTTTAGCAGATACCGGTAGTTGCTCCATTCTTCACCAACAAAGTTGGCAGGGTGTGTAGCAACTCATAATGTAATAAGGGCTTATAATGTAATAAAAACATGTAATAAAAACTCATAATGTAATAATCAGCTCATAATGTAATAAAAAACAAGCGCATAATGTAATAATTAAAATGTAATAAAAGCTCATAATGTAATAATCAGCTCATAATGTAATAAACATACATTACATTATGAAGTTTTATTACATTATGAGCCTCCTATGTGGAGGTTCTTAATGTAACACATTATTACATTATTACATTATTGAAAAATCCATTATTACGTTATGCGCTCGTTTTTTTATTACATTATGAGCTGATTATTACATTATGAGTTTTTATTACATTTTTCTTATTACATTATGAGCCCTTATTACATTATGAGCCGTTATTACATTATGAGTTGCTACAAGGTGCTATACATGCTAACATCCTTGGTATTAATTTAGGTGTTCAATTGGAACCAAATGGAGAAACCCACTCTCAGGTACAACCATGTACCCATTTATATCTGTCATCTATACTATAATTTTGCGAATGTCTGAGTGAGTGAGTGAGTGAGTGAGTGAGTGAGTGAGTGTCTGTCTGTCTGTCTGTCTGTCTGTCTGTCTGAAACAGCGTTTCTCCTCAGTGGCTGGATCAATTGATCTGAAATCGCATCACAATTAGCATATGAACACACCTAACATAACTGTGAAGCCCGTTTGTCACTTTCACAAATCGTATGCTGTATATTAGCATTTTTATGGTGTATCTACTATCTATTCTGCATCTAGCTTGAGGCTAATCAATTCTGCATCTAGCATGAGGCAACATGTTTAACCAGCTCTGTGTGTGTGTGTGTGTGCAGGCGGGTGGGCGGGCGGGGGGGGGGGGGGGGGGGGGGGGGGGGGGTGTGGGGGGTGTGGGGGGAGGGGGGGGGGTTGGAACACAGTATCTCTGTAGCCATTAAACGAAACGGGTATTTCTTACATTGATGCGCCTACATATTATCATGCAAACACCAGTTAAAGTTACTTTCCATCCCTCATATACTGTGTGCACAGTGCACATCCCATAACCCACACACTGCATATCATTTCGGAGCTCATATCTTTGAACGGGTAAGGGCTAGTTTCTTAAATGCATCCCTGCCTATAAGCCTTATATGCCTTGCAGGGGTCTTCAACAGGGGGTCCTCAGAGTAACTACTGGGGGTCCTCCAGGTCCTCCAGGTCCTTTGTGTGTTTTTTTGTCCTTTTTTACATCACTTGAACCCTAGTGTCCATATTCAAAGAACTTTAGCCAAAGATAGCAGATCTGCAAGCTCACAAGCTGTGAGCTTGTAGATCGGCTATTTTTGGCAAAGATCGAGCTTTGGTGTAGAGGGGGAAAAGATCAGACTAAGTACAGAGTGAAAGGTCAAGTTTATTAAGTATTGACAGTTTAAGTGGTTGAACATCTGAAAACAAATTGACATATAATTCAAAATACAATGATAATTGTGCTGTCAAACGATGAAACGATATGGTATATCTATGGGTTGTGGGGGTCCCTGCTTCATCTCTCTCTCGACTAAGGGGTCCTTGGCCTGAAAACGTTGAAGACCCCTGCCTTAATGCATTACAATTGCCCTATACAGTAGGGCTGGAACACACATGGACATCATCAACTTGCGACAGGAGTTGTCCTATTGAATAAAAGATGAACTATTTCTAAAATATGTAGGTGTTACGTGTGTTAAGTGTTTTTTATTTTACAGGTATATACATACAGTAGGGCAATTGTAATGTATAATAAGGCTTATTAGCCACAGAGTTTAGGTACTTTTGTGTAATGGAAAATGTAGATATTTGGATGTGGTGCGGTGTGGTGTGGTCTAGTGTGGTGTAGTGTGGTGCTAAAGCTGCAGTCGAAAATGGGTTTTAGTCCACCAGTCTATGACCTCACAAGCCAGCTCTATAATTGTTGTTGACCAAAATTTGTCAAGTCTGTTTTTAAAAGTATTTATTGTAGGAGCTCGGACCACTTCCTCTGGAAGTTTGTTCCATGCTCTCACGGCACTAAGTGTAAAGAAATTCTTTCTCTTTTCAGAGTGACATTTTATAGAAGACTATCAAAACTATAAAAAAAAACCTTGTATCTACATACAAGGTGGTCACGCACACACGCACACAGACTCTTTCTCTCTCCTTACCAGCAGTGACAGGTGTGCGTACGCGCGTGTTTGTGTGTGACTCACGCAGACAGCCCATTGCAGGTGAGTGAGAAAAGGGAGAGAGAAGAGGTTATGTCAACACTTATGAAGCCCTCGCTGACACTCCTCTCTTGTCTCTCTCTCTCTCTCTCTCTCTCTCTCTCTCTCTCTCTCTCTCTCTCTCTCTCACCGTGGGCCAAAACCACACATTCTCCCCCCATGCAGCCCCCCGGCCCCGGGGGGAATGCCTGCCTCAGCCTGGGAGTTTCCACCACCCTGAGCATGCACGCTCACACACACACGCACACACACTCACACACACACACACACACACACACACACACACACACACACACACACACACACACACACACACACACACACACACACACACACACACACACACACACACAGGGGTGTCGCACCAAATTCTGGGCCCTGGGTACTTTAACTATTGAAAAATAGCAGATATACAAGCTCATAGTGCGGCACCAAGTGCATATTTCAAATCCTTCTAGGGTTTTTAGAAAAAAACTTTGTTTTTCTATGTCAGTGTTGCTCAAACTTTTTCATGTGAAGGACCCCCAAAATGATATGTATTTGGCCACATAGCCCCATCTCAAAATATTTAGTTCCAGGGACCCCACCAGGAGCAAAATTTGAGTAACAAATGTTCGCTTAAAAAAGGCATAATATATTCTAAGATTTGCACACATTAAAAATAGCAGATCTACAAGCTCGCAGCGCGCTGTGAGCTTGTAGTTCTGCTATTTTTCAATAGCTAACGTATAAAATAATTCCAGGCCCCTCCATCTTGGGCCCTAGTAACTCAGTCCCACTTTTCCCCTCCCTTGTGATGCCCCTGCACACACACACACACACACACACACACACACACACACACACACACACACACACCGGCGATTCTTTTTCTATAAAGCACATCTGTCCACTGAACACTTTTTTTAACTTCTTCTCAGCTTCTCTCCTGCGCTCCTCCTGTTCTCAGAGGGCTATTTTAAGATTTTAAGGCCCTGACATGTTTGAAGTTTCACCCTGGAAGGAGGAGGAGGAAAGGAAGAGAAGGGGGAGTCACTGACACAGATAAGTGGTCAGCTGTTGTACGAGTAGTAGAGAGAGAGACGCTTACGGGAACTTCAGGGGAACTTCATTGGGGGGAAGGGGTTGTGGGGTGGGGTCGGGAGGTGGGCGGATACGGCGACAGCAGCTTTGCGCCGCTGTACATTAATTCTGTGTGTGTGTGTGTGTGTGTGTGTGTGTGTGTGTGTGTGTGTGTGTGTGTGTGTGTGTGTGTGTGTGTGTGTGTGTGGTTTGGGGGAATGGACGTTTGTATAGGTTGTAGAGGCCAAGAATGTATGTATATTTACCCTGCTTCAATTTACGAGACTTTTTACTATTTATTACAATTTTGGCACTTTGGCATTTATAGCGGAGCGACTTAAGCCTGCTTGTGGTTTGTTAGTTCATCCTACGACGGTGCCCCACGGGCCGAAAATAGCAGGTTTATGCAGGCTCAGAGTGAGCTTAATTGTAGAGTACGGAGGAAGCGTCATGAGTGCAAGATCAGAGTAGAAATCACACTCACTGTGCTTTGCTATTTATGAGTTTATTTCATTCAGTGTCCTGCCAAGCTTGGCCAATGTGGGGATGAGGCGGGACATGTGTCCATAGTGTGACCTCTGATATATAATGTATGTATACTGTAAGTACACTGTATATGGCACAGACCCTCATCTATTTTGATTTCATTAAGCATCCCGCAAAGCATGGCCAATGTGACCCTGGGCGGACCTTTTCTCCAGAGAAATGGACAAAGCCAGATATAGGAGCGTTTGGCTCTTTACAGGAATACCTTTAAACCTTTGATGATCTAAAAGAGAAAAAAAAAAAACTCAAACAATTTTAATCTGTTAAATTACGGCCTCAAATGAGTTCCTTTTTTTTGCTCTTGTTCGAGCGCTCGTTCACTTCACACACTCGTCTCTCTCTCTAGTGAGAGCGCGCTCCGTTATCGACTTTGATCTGGAGTGGACATTTCTGGATGCGGAGGGTATCAATTGAAATGCTGGGTTCCGTGTGCGAGTGCGTTCGTTCGTATCGCCCTGTGGGCTGCCCCCCCCCCCCCTCTATACTCACTCAAATCCCCCACCCACCTCCCATCCAATACACACACACACACACACACACACACACACACACACACACACACACACACACACACACACACACACACACAAGGCATCAAGGAGGAGGAACGCATCACGTCTGCAACAACAACCTCCACTCAGATCAACGCACCGTGCATTAGAGAGAGAGAGAGAGAGAGAGAGAGAGAGAGAGAGAGAGAGATGAGAGAGAGAAGAGAGAGAGAGAGAGAGAGAGAGAGAGGGGCTCACGGCTCAAATTCAGCCGCGCTCTCCTTATAACCATAGGTGTGTGTGATGGGAGAGAGAGAGAGGATGAAGGAGTACTCGCATCAGCAGAAAGTTGTTTTTCTTGTGGCCTGGAGATTCTATTTAAAGTGGGGGAGGAGGGGAGGGGAGGGGAGGGAGGGGGGAGGAGGAATGGTGGTGTGGGGGGGGGGGGGTGAGTGGTCCACGCCACGGCGCGCACGGAGGAGAAACGCGGGATGGGATGGAGGCAGGCATATGGGGGAGGGAGGGGGGCGTGCGAGCTGGCTGGATAGTGTGGGACGTGCCCCCCCCCCCCCTCTCTCTCTTTCTTCCCCCCCTCTCTCTTTCTTCCCCCCCTCTCCATTTTTTTGGGCTTATGAGTGAGACGGTGTGTGTGTGTGTGTGTGTGTGTGTGTGTGTGTGTGTGTGTTTGTGTGTGTGTATGTCCATGTGTGTGTACACAGGAGCCGAATAGGTGTAGGTGCGTGTGGGCATGTGTGTGTGTGTGCGTGCGCATGTGTGTGTGTGTGGGGCTGAGGTATTAATCTTCCATGTCAGTGTGGTCCAGATGCAGAGGCCTCTTCCAGCAGCACAAGCCCGGACTCAGCAGTCTGCATGCGGGCTCTGGGAGGCAGGCAGGCATGGCCTGGTGTGTGTGTGTGTGTGTGTGTGTGTGTGTGTGTGTGTGTGTGTGTGTGTGTGTGTGTGTGTGTGTGTGTGTGTGTGTGTGTGTGTGTGGTACTTGTGAGGACCAAAGGTCCCCACAAGTATAGTGCAGGGGTCTTCAACGTTTACAGGCCGAGGACCCCTTAGTTGAGAGCGAGATGAAGCAGGGACCCCCCCAACCTTTTCATCGATTCCATATAGTTTCATAAACTTTGATGGCACAATCGTCAGTGTATTTTGGATTCATGTGTCAATGTGTGTTTTCAGATATTTAACCAGTTGAACCGTCAATACTTAATAAACTTGACATTTCACTCTGTACTTAGTCTGCTCTTTTTCCCCTCTACACTGAACCTCTTTGCCGAAAATAGCCGATAGAGCTTGTAGATCTACTGTACTATTTTTGGCTACAGTTATCA